>NC_057803.1:139056843-139195384 GCF_018294505.1 Triticum aestivum
GAGTAGATAAATTTGTTGGACAAAAGCTCACCAAATGGAATGATGAGCTGATCATGCAGTTTTACTCCACTGCCCACTTCTATCCAGATGGAAGGATAGTATGGATGTCTGAGGGTACTAGGTACCAATCCATAGTTGAGGGGTGGGCCAAGCTAATCAATGCCCCCGAAGAACATGAAGATGATTTGGATGTGTATGCCACCAAGAAGAAGGATCACAACTCCATGGCAAACATGTACAAAGAGATCCCTGATAAAGCTTTGGAAACACACATGCTTGGATCTATACATTTCCTGTTGTTTGGTCTGCCTACTATTAACTGGATCTTAACGCACACTCTTCTACCCAAGTCAGGAGATCACAAGATGATCAGAGGGCATTCTATCAACCTGCTATAACTTTTTGATGTCCCTCAGAAGTTCAAGGTTATGAGTTTGCTTGTAGAAACGATCAAGAGGACTGCTGGTGATCGAAAGAGAAGCTATGGGTATGCTCCACACATTCAGGAGCTCATCAACTCCAAGATGGGCACAAGAACTTATTTGCTGGACAAGGAGCATCTACCCTTACAGCCTGAATTTGAAGACAACACAGTACTGATGAATGAGGAGGAACCATCATCAGCTCAAGTCCAAGAGAAGAGAGCCAAAGCAAAGGAAGAGAAAGTTGTAAGGATGCCAAGTGTAGAAGAAGCATCTCAAGTTTTCCTGAAGAGCGAGGAAGATCAAATAGGCTATCTGATTCAAGCTACACTGAGGATTGAGAAGGGCTTGGCCACCCTGACTCAGAATCAGGAGAGCCTGGAGAGGATTGTTGAGACAAAATTTTATGATCTTAACCTCAAGGTAACTAAGATTCAGACTGCAGTTGAACAGCTTCAGGAGGAAGTAGAGGAGAGGAGAGGAAAGGCAACTACTGATGCTTTTCAGCGTGTTCCACGAGGTCTGAGGTCTGCTGCAGTGCCAGTTTCAGATGCTAGAGCTACATCATCAGCACCAGCATCTACAACTCTAGTGCCACCTCCAGCACCCACTCCACCAGCTCCAACTACATCGACTGATGCCTTCGTCCTTGGAGTTCTCTCCACACCACCTCCCGAAGACCAAGCCCGAGAGACGCATAGCACTATGCATTTTCAAACTTTTTGGTAACTTGTTGCCAAAGGGGGAGAAATATGTATAGATCATAGGCTTCGAGAGAGTGTGTCTTGCTTTTTATCTCTCTTTGCTACCTCTTGAGCACTACGTTGGTTTTCCCCGAAGAGGAAGGGATGATGCAGCAAAGTAGCGTAAGTATTTCCCTCAATTTTTGAGAACCAAGGTATCAATCCAATAGGAGGCTACGCGCGAGTCCCTCGTACCTGCACAAAACAAATAAATCCTCGCAACCAACGCAAATAGGGGTTGTGAATCCCTATAAGGCCACTTACGAGAGTGAGATCTGATAGATATGATAAGATAATATTTTTGGTATTTTTGTGATAAAGATGCATAGTAAAATAAAGGCAAAGTAAATTACAAAGGAAATAACTAAGTAGTAGGAGATTAATATGATAAAGACAGACCCAGGGGCCATAGGTTTCACTAGTGGCTTCTCTCGAGAGCATAAGTATTCTACGGTGGGTGAACAAATTACTATTGAGCAATTAACAGAATTGAGCATAGTTATGAGAATATCTAGGCATGATCATGTATATAGGCATCACATCCGAGACAAGTAGACCAACTCTTGCCTGCATCTACTACTATTACTCCACTCATCGACCGCTATCCAGCATGCATCTCGAGTATTAAGTTAAAAACAGAGTAACGCCTTAAGCAAGATGACATGATGTAGAGGGATGAACTCATGCAATATGATGAAAACTCCATCTTGTTATCCTCGATGGCAACAATACATTACGTGACTTGCTGCCCCTACTGTCACTGGGAAAGGACACCGCAAGATTGAACCCAAATCTCAGAACTTCTCCCATTGCAAGAAAGATCAATCTAGTAGGCCAAGCCAAACTGATAATTCGAAGAGACTTGCAAAGATAACCAATCATACATAAAAGAATTCAGAGAAGATTCAAAAATTATTCATAGATAGACTTGATCATAAATCCACAATTCATCGGTCTCAACAAACACACCGCAAAAAGATGATTACATCGAATAGATCTCCACAAGAGAGGGGGAGAACATTGTATTGAGATCCAAAAAGAGAGAAGAAGCCATCTAGGTACTAACTATGGACCCGTAGGTTTGAGGTAAACTACTCACACTTCATCGAAGAGGCTATGGTGTTGATGTAGAAGCCCTCTGTGATCGATGCACCCTCCGGCGGAGCTCCGGAACAGGCCCCAAGATGGGATCTCGTGGATACAGAAAGTTACGGCGGTGGAATTAGAGTTTTGGCTCCGTTTGATATTCCTTTTCTTTGAAACCCTAAAATTGGCAAAAAACAACAATTCTGGGATGGGCCTTCGGTTAATAGGTTAGTCCCAAAAATAATATAAAAGTGGATAATAAAGCCCAATAATGTCCAAAATAGTAGATAATATAGCATGGAGCAATAAAAAATTATAGATATGTTGGAGACGTATCACTCTTGCTTTTGGTTGAACTTTTTATTGTGTGAGATACTTTATGTCCTTGTGAGATACTTGTTTGATCATGTGGTTGATCATTTGCTACATTAATGCTTATTTTATGATACTATCTTTTATATCTCATATATGATCATTCACTTGCTTGGTGATGAGTGCATGCTTTTAATTTCTATCATTTTGAGCGCTCCACCAAGATGTATGTGACATGGAAGAGTAACCCATGATCCTAATCGATTGTGCATTTGCATTCAAAAGCAAATCTTAAATAATGCACAAATTTAGGGGGAGCTCTTGCTTATCACATATGTAACACCCACGATGCGGCTATATCTCCCACGTGTCGGAGCACGACTTAGAGGCATAACTGCATAAAAGGCATGTCACAAGAGGGGTAATATTTACACATCCCATGTACTTAATAAGAAAGGGATAAAGAGTTGTCTTACAATCGCCACTTCACACAATACATAAATATAGCATTACATCAACCAGATACATTCAAGGTCCGACTGCGGAACCAAATAAAGAAAGACAACCCCTAATGCAAAAGATCCCCGATCGCCCCGACTGGGCTCCACTACTGATCAACTGGAAAAGAATAACACAACGAACATGATCTTCATCTAGCTCCCACCTGAGCTGGGTTGCGTCACCTGCACTGATATCATCGGCACCTACAACTGGTTTTGGGAAGAAATTGTAAGTCATGAGGACTCAGCAATCTCACAGCCGCGAGATCAAGACTATTTAAGCTTATGGGTAGGAAAGGGGTAGTGAGGTGGAGCTGCAGCAAGCACTAGCATATATGGTGGCTAACTTACGCAAATGAGAGCGAGAAGAGAAGCAAAGCACAGTCGTGAACTAGAAGTGATCCTGAAACTACTTACATTCAAGCATAACACAAGAACCGTGTTCACTTCCCGGACTCTGCCGAAAAGAGACCATCACGGTTACACACGCGGTTGATGCATTTTAATTAAGTCAAGTGTCAAGTTCTCTACAACCGGATATTAACAAATTCCCATCTGCCCATAACTGCGGGCACAACTTTCGAAAGTTCAAAACCCTGCAGGGGTGTCCCAACTTAGCCCATCACAAGTTCTCATGGTCAACGGAGGATATTCCTTCTCCCGGGAAGACCCGATCAGACTCGGAATCCCGGTTACAAGACATTTCGTCAATGGTAAAACAAGACCAGCAAAGCCGCCCGAATGTGCCAACAAATCCCGATAGGAGTTGCACATATCTTGTTCTCAGGGCACAACGGATGAGCCAGACGTCGGGTTGGCATAGATCCTGGTTGCCCAGGGGGCGCCGGACATCGCTCAGGTTGGATCAACACTTAGAGAAGCACTGGCCCGGGAGGGTTAAAATAAAGATGACCCTTGAGTCTGCAGAACCCAAGGGAAGGTGATAGGTTGTTAGTGCAAATGTAAAACCAAGGTTGGGCCTTGCTGGAGGAGTTTTATTCAAGGCGAACTGTCAAGGGGTTCCCATTATAACCCAACCACGTAAGGAACACAAAAATCAAGGAACATAACACCGGTATGACGGAAACTAGGGCGGCAAGAGTGGAACAAAACACCAGGCATAAGGTCGAGCCTTCCACCCTTTACCAAGTATATAGATGCATTAAAGTAAACAAGATATAATAATGATATCCCAACAATAATCATGTTCCAACAAGGAACAAACTCCAATTTCACCTGCAACTAGCAACACTATAAGAGGGGCTGAGCAAAGCGGTAACATAGCCAAACAATGGTTTGCTAGGAAAAGGTGGGTTAGAGGCTTGACATGGCAATATGGGAGGCATGATATATCAAGTGGTAGGTATCGTGGCATAGCAAAAGAACGAGCAACTAGAAAGCAAAGATAGAAGTGATTTCGAGGGTATGGTCATCTTGCCTGAAATCCCGCAAGGAAGAAGAACGAGTCCATGAAGAAGAAAAACGGACGAAGTCGAACGAATCCTCACAAACGCGACGTTAGAGGAACTAACCCAAAGAAGTAACACCCTAAAGAAGCAAACAGCATGGTAAACAACCATCACATAATCATGGCATGATGCACAATCAAGTATGATGCATGTCCGGTTTAAAGAGGCATGGCATGGAAAAGTGCACAAACAATACTACAAATTAAGTGGAGCTCAATATGCAACGAGTTGCATATTGACAGAACACCACATGACTTATTTAGTTCTCTCTCGTTTAGGTATCCAACAATATTAAATGTTAATTAACATGGCAAGGGGTGAAACATAAGAAAACTACCTATCTAGGCAAGTTTAAATGAGGCCGGAACAACAAACAAGTCCGGAAACTCCTCATATGCATGTATTAGGGTTAGTACTGTTCTGCCCGAAACACAATTTTACAGTTATTAAACATGCAAAGTAAATCCACCATGTAAAACTAGGCATTTTTCTACCCCATTTAGATATAAAGTTTGTTAGGTTTGGAGTTACGGTTATTTAGTTATGAAATAAAGCATTTTAGCATGTTATTTAAGCAAACTAAAGCAAACAGCAGGATAAACATTTCAAACATGGATGAAAGTTGGAAATTATTAAACTAGATGAAATTCTAAGCATTTTTCATATATAAAACATTTTAAACCGATGCACCATTTGTGAGTTATGATATGCATGAACTAGGAGGACATTTCTGTAAAACTGCAGTCTCAAGATAATGCTAAAAATCACAGATGCTAAAAAAAATACATGGGCCGAAACTTGAACTGGCCCAACAGGTGGAAAAGAAGAAAAAAAGGAGGGGCGCTGGAGCTGGCCTCACCCATGGGCCAGGCCCAGCTGGCAGAGGAGGCTAGCAGCGCTGGGCCGGGGAAGCGGTGTTGGGCTGCGGCTGGAGAGGAGGCCGGCCCACACGCAACCGACGCGGCGGAGGTGACGTCCTTTGCACGTCTGGCCACGGCAGGAAACAGGGCGCTGGCGGATGGACTCTTCGGCGACGACGAGGGCCGAAGGCAGCGGGGAGGCCCGGGAACAGCGGAGTTCGGGAATGGATGCGGGGGAGGAAACCGAGGACAGATATGGGCGTAGCCTTCCCAGATCCGGTCAGAGGAGAGCAGATCGGGGCTCCGGCAATGAACTCCGGCGGGTAGTGGCGCTGCAGGGGACACAGAGGGTGAGACAGGAAGAAGGAGAAGAGGGAGGAAGGAGCAGGGTGCGGGGTGGGTCCGACCTGGTGAAGTCACCGGCGGAGTCTCTGGTGGCCGGCGAAGCGAGGCAAAATCGAGATGGCAGCGGGGCTCTGGATCGAGGGGCTCCTCCCCTCCAACCAGATCGGGAGCGAGGAAGCGGGGGGCATGGGGTAATCGGGCCCAGGGCGGCCTGGGGCGGGCCTCCCATGGGCTTCACGGGCCGCGGCGGTGGGAGCTGGTTGGGGGCGACGTGGCCGGCGCCTGTTGGCTGCGGCGGTCGCTGAGGGGTGAGGTGGCAGACCAGGATTGGCCCTAGGGAATGGAGGTGGCGGCGACAAGTGGAGGCGGCAGAGACAAGTAGAGTCTAGGGAGGGGCTCGGCGCTGAAAACAAGATGGGGGCGGCGGCTAGAACTAGGATGAGGGGTAGGCTACCCAAAATGGAAGGGGAAGGTGTTTAAATAGGAAAGGGGGTTCTAGGGTTAGGGGTTTGCTCTGTTTCGGAGCCTCCGATCGCAATCGAACGGTTTTGGTCGGAGGGGAGGTTTAGATGGGCTGTAGGTGGGCTGTGCTAGAGAGAGATGGAGTGAGAAGAGAGGAGAGAGAGAGAGACCCGGCAGCAGTTTCAGAGATCGAAAACGTCCGACGATAGACCGACTATAATACCGCTATAGTTATCCGTTGGGGCATCGAACGAACTCCGAATGCGATGAAATTTGACAGGCGTTCTATCTACACTAAAATAATACCGCACGACAACTTTCATCCCATTCCGAGAACATTTTATGGCCACTAATAAAATAATATTTTGGACGTGTCGCGGGCGCGTGCAAGTGTGGTTGGGCTCAGAACAGACAACGGAGAGAATGGGGAGACCGGGACGGATGCAAGTTTTGAAAACATGATGATGCAATGTAGATGATGACATGGCAAGATGCAACACACAAGCGAAAGACAAGGCAACAACAGCGAATAACTGGAAGACACCTGGCGCAACGGTCTCGGGGCGTCACAACACTCCACCACTACGAGAGGATCTCGTCCCGAGATCTAGGATGGCACCGGAGAGAAACGGAAGAGGAATAGAAGAGGTAAAACTAAGTTGCTTCTTTGACAAATGAGTGAAACCACGAACCTTGAGAGGTTGAACAAATTGAAAGAAAAAAATACAACAAAGATGAACAAAGTTGAAAACACTCCGTTAGAAAATAGGAACAAGGAACATTACTAGAGCCTTGTAGGTTGAAAGGCATAGAAAAGGGCTGCAATGGACAAGAAGTACATGCAAGCACTCCGGTTGAAACGAGATGTACAAGGAACGATAAAGATCAATTATGATAACACTCCGGTTGTAAATGGAAGGTAAAGAATATGAGCTTGGCAAAATGAAAGCACTTGGATGAGACTCCGGTTAAAAGAGGAATGATAGCCACAACACTCCGGTTAAAACAAGATAGAGGAGGAAAAAGGATGATATAATTTGGGTAGCACTCCGACTAAAAATGGAAGGAATTAACAAGAACTTGACAAGATGAGAGGATACTTGATGAAATCAACAACACACCACCTCCGAAACTATTGAACGAATGGCACAAGGGGTAAGAATAACTTCAGACAGCACTCCGGTTGAAAAGAGAGGAAAAACTTGATAGGATCAGAGAACTTGAATGAAGGAAACGAAACTCTGGTTGAATGGATAGACAAAGGAAAGAGCATGATCTTGGCAAAACGAGATGATAGGACGAAGAGAGCAACATCACCATGCCTCCGGAACAAATGAATGGAAAACTAGATGGTTGGAAAGAAAAGAACAGAGAAGAAGAACGACAACTCTCGCAAATAAAATTGAAAGAGCATGCTTACAAAGAAAAGGTTGAACGGAGTTGTTGGAAAACCAACAATGGAATGAATAAGCTTGTAGTGGGCTTGTGGAAACATCTCAAAACTGAGGTGAAATTCTACCACTAACGGAATTAAATGCTTGCTTGAGGGCAATGAAGAGATGAAAACTTATTTCATTGCGAGAGTAGAAGGAAACTCGGATCATTGATAAGCACCATAAATAGAAACAATCCTTAGGGAAGGCTTTAGGTGAAATATACCCAATATAACTCCAATGAAGAGATTGATTGGTTGAAAAGATGACTTGAGCAAAGAGAAAATGATGGATTTAAATATGTCACTCTTGAAAACCTGTGAATCATGTAACACGAAGGGAAATTATCAACAATGACATAACACCACCTCAAATGATAAGGTAGAAAGAATTGCACTTCGAAATGCAAGATGAAGAATGCTTGAACTCCTCAAAACAAGACATGTGTTGAGCACCATGTTTATTTGAGAGTATAGCTTGGCGTATCAAAATTCCTAGAAAAATCTTGAAGAACGATCGAAGATTGAAAATAATCCTTGACAAACCACCAAGTAGAAAACTATCGAATAACTCCGGATGGATAAAAAGAAGGTCGCAAGGAAAATAAGCTTGAAAAGAATAAGATGAAGCCTTGCATTGATTAAATGGAGCTTCGCGATGATAAAACCGAGAAAAACTTGGAACTCCGAAAAGAAAGATGAACAAACAAAATCAAGAATTTTGATGAACCTCCGGAGTAAGGAATTAACCACTTGGATGAAAGAAGAATAAGAATTATGTTGTGCTTATCCTTCATCAATTAAATTGATGACAAGCAACGAATTTGGCATACTACTTATTCTCGTTGAAAGGATTAAGAGAGATATAGCGTAAACTTGATAAAAGTCTTCAACGATCCACCGGTGGGATTTGGGAAGAACGAATGAAATGATATGATAACGGAGGAAGAAGAATCTTTGCACAAACTGCCGTAAGAATTGGAAAAGAACGAAGTAAAGGGATGAATCACCGGTAAGAATTTGAAAACGAACAAAGATACTTGGGGAAATATAGATACAAGAGAATGAAGAGATCATGAGTTGATTAGATAATACTTGCATGACGCACCAGAAAAATTTGGAGAACAAGAGCTGAAAGCTGAGAATGAATAAACCCAAAATGATGGCCTTCAAAGAATCAAACTGAAAAGACTCTTCAAATGCTCTGGATGGGTGAAAAGAATTCTCACAATCGAAAACAATTATGAGAGGATGGAAACAAGCTTGAGGATCGCATCTTTGGAAGAATGGGTAAGTGTCGGTGTCAAAACCGGCGGATCTCGGGTAGGGGGTCATGAACTGTGCGTCTATGCGGATGGTAACAGGAGGCAGGGGACACGAAGTTTTACCTAGGTGAAAGTGCTAGTGATCGACTAGAGGGGGGGTGAATAAGCGATTTTTACGAAAGTCTTCAAAACATGTAAGTTTCAAAGACAAACGATAGAGATAAACCTATTACCATGCAGCGGAAGGTAGACTACACTAGGCAAACCATAGTCACGTATTCAATGAAGTGAAAGCATAATGACTAATAGTAGCTAGGCAGTAAAGATTAGGTAGGAAGATATGGTGAAACCAATTAGTACAAGTAATCACTTAGTGAAGTCGAATGGTGATGCTATCGTACAATGACTTCACAAGAACCAACAATAAGTAAAGGGAAGGGAAGGATGAAACCAGTGACTCGTTGAAGACAATGATTTGTTGGACCAGTTCCAGTTGCTGTGACAACTGTACGTCTGGTTATGGCGGATAGGTATTTAAACCTGAGGACACTCAGTCCCGGACACTTAGTCCGGAACACGCAGCTCAGGACACTCAGTCCTCACCGTATTCCCCTTGAGCTAAGGTCACACAGACCTCGCCCAATCACTCTGGTAAGTCTTCAAGGTAGACTTCCAAACCTTCACAAACTTCATTCATTGGTGATCCACAATGACTCTTGATGCTCAGAACGCGATGCCTAACCGGCTGGAGGATTCATAGTCCTCAAGTATAGTAAGTCTTCAGATGACACAGACAAGAAGACTTAAGTGATGCCTAACACTCTTTGGCTCTGGGTGGTTAGGGCTTTTATCCTCTCAAGGAATTCTCTCTCAAAGGCTTCGAGGTGGGTTGCTCTCAAACGACAAAAGCCGTACTTTAACTCTGAGAAGCCAACCGTTCATGGTTGTAGGGGGTGGGCTATTTATAGCCACTAGGCAACCCGACCTGATTTGTCCGAAATGACCCTGGGTCACTAAGGAACTGACATGTGTTCCAACGGTCAGATTTCAAACACATACGACAACTTTACTTGGGCTACAAGCAAAACTGACTTGTCCAACTCTGAACAAGATTCGCTCTCATAGTCTTCACTCGAAGACATAGGATTTTGGTTAAGCATCACTTCAGTCATTCTGACTGGTTCTCTTGGACCCCACTTAACAGTACGGTGGTTCCTATGACTCAACAAAGAAGAAAAAGAACAACGAAAGATCTAAGTCTTCGCCCTCCATAGTCTTCATGCGATGTCTTCTCTTGTCATAGTCTTCAATGTGAATGTCTTCACATACCACCTTTGACTTCAATGTCTTCATACATTTTTAGGGGTCATCTCTGGTAGGAAAACCGAATCAATGAGGGACTTCTACCTGTGTTATCCTGCAATTCTCACAAACACATTAGTCCCTCAACTAGGTTTGTCGTCAATACTCCAAAACCAACTAGGGGTGGCACTAGATGCACTTACAATCTCCCCCTTTTTGGTGATTGATGACAAACTAGTTGAAGTTTTCAACGGGGAATATAATATGTGAAATTGTAAAGGATAAGGAATTGTCTTCATAAGTTGCAAGGGCTCCCCCTGAAGATGTGCATATAAGTAATTTGCTTTTGGAATGCAAATGCACATGGCAGGTTGTACTTGTGGAGATCCTCTTCAACTTATGATGACAATTCATCATGCATGAAAAGTATGTGAAGATAATGACATGCATAATGAAAAATGGACGTCTGCAAAATGATCTAAGTGCGGAATTTATCGTCGCACATGCGGAATTTATCATCGCATCACAGAATAGCAAAAAAGTAGCAGACGACCATCGAGTTTAAGTGTTACAACTCAAAGAACCAAATGTATCAAAACGAGAGTTGTAAACACTAGGCAAAACATAAAGTAACCGCCCATATGGACCCGCTTGAAGACTATCAAACTCATATGCTTCTCCCCCTTTTGTCAGTAAGGACCAAAAAGGTTTGAAGACATAGAGCATCTACTCGTTCCCATGAAGAGTAGGTGACGCAGCAAGGTCGTCGGTGATGTTTGGCGGTGCAGAAGAACTTGGGGCAGTGTCGATGCGTGCAGAAGTAGGAGGCGGTGAAGTAGCATCGTCTTTGTCCTCGATCACACTGACATTCACAGTTGCCGCGGAGGAACAGAACTCAGAGTCTTCAAGAGATGGAGTTCATCGCAGCATAGTCCTTTGGGGAGGTGTGGAGTCAAACTTGAAACGTTCAGAGAAGCCATCCTCTTGAAGATCATCCTCAGAACACATAAGCGTCAGCCCTTTACATGTATGCCGACAGGTTTCATGGGCAACAAAGGCATTCTTGGTGGCAAGATTGCGAATGCGGTTGACATCCACCAAGAGGCTTTGCATTTGGCGCTTCAGCTAGTCATGATGCCTATCCTGTTTCTGATGAAGGGCAACCAGAAGCTCTCGGTCATTGAGAACACGAGATCGCTTCTTGGGCCGTTGGGCAATTGTGCTTTCAGTGGCTTCAGTGAGGGCACGATGAGGTGCACGTGTAGTACCAGCCAGAGGATAAACACGAGTGACTGCTTCAACTCCTTCAATGTTCTAAGAGAAACTTTGATGCTCAGCATTCTGAAGACTAAGAGGCTCCTTGGCAGGCTCTAGATAGACGGCTTCAACGGACATATCCACGTCAGGCAGAAAGATCCGATGATTGCGAGCAGAGGGCTGATATGAGATAGCTGAGTGGAGTTTGATCAGCCGCATTATCCATGGAGCGTAGAACTTCAAGCCAAAAAGATCAGATCCTGATGCAGCAAGTTGGCGGATGAAGAAGTCTTGTGCATTGAAGCATTTGCCATGAAGAATATAAAAGACCAAAGTCTTCATTGCACCTTCCAGCTTTGCATGTGGAGAATGTCCTTTGATGGGCCAGAGTGTTCGCCTTATAATGTGATAGATAGTCTGTGGCAGATACTCAAGGTCTTCAACAAAGAACTCCTTAGGATATGCAGCATCTGGAGGCAAAGGCTTCATCATACTAAGCATCTGACTCATGTTCGGTTCAGGCTTCTGAAAGATGCTCTCCATAGCTTCACTGTGAAGCTGACAGCCAGGTTCATAGTGATCTCCAGGAGTGGGCAGACCAGTGAGCTCAATGATATCAAAGGCTTTGGCTTCTGGATGAACATTTCCAGTCATCCACTCAAGGACCCAAGTCTTCGGATCTCTGTTGTAGCCACGTATGTAAAGAGTGGCATAAAATTGGAGCAGCAACTCTTCGTTCCAGTGCTCTTGGTCGGTGACGAAAGGCAACAATCCAGCCTCTTTGAAGCAATCCAGAGCTTCTTCCAAGCAAGGCAGACCAGTTATTGCTTCGGTGTCAAGACGCATATGAGGGAAGATGCGACCTTGATTGTACAGAATGCATGAGTAATAACTTCGCTGCGGATAGCTCTAGAACCGATCAGAAGATATTATTTCCCTTGAGTAGGGGTTCTTGGAGCTATTGAAGAAGGTGTTATCTGCTTTGAAGCCATTGACATTAAAGGATCCAGGCGCTGATGCAAGATCTGGAAACCCGGGCAATCTTGGCATTGGCTTCTATACCTGAGGCCTGTGCTCAACATGATAATCAAACTGAGGACCAGCAGCAGGTGCAGGAACAGGAGTAGTGGCAGAGGCGTTGGGCTGCACAGCAGAGGCTTCAGGAGCAGTTGCATCAATGGCTTCATTGACTTCTGGCATTGGTGCAGGCTCCACATTTGCTTCAGCCATGACAACGTCATTGGCTTCATTTGTGTTGGTGGTGGCAGCCTCAAGATTTTCTACCTCCACTTGATGAGCTGGAGAGTCGGGCACAGACACGTTCTCCACGAGAACAGCTTCTTCAGTAGTTGGGGGAGTAGGGACATGTTCTTCTTCTTGGGTGTCGTCGGCTGATGCAGCCGGAATGTCTTCAGCAGCTTTAGCCTCAGACTCGGAGACATTCACAGTAGGAGTGGCATCTGGAAACACTTGACGTGCAACAGATTGGTGGGGCACTTCTCCTTCTGGAACGCTCGAAAGAGGGACTTGAGACCTTGGTCCTTTGCGAAGCCTGCGTAATGCTGGCGACGCCTCTGGAGACGGAGTTGGCTGGGCCTCAAAGTCATCTTCTTCTTCTTGCCGGGGTGGTGTGACTTGTTGTTGTGGGTGATCAGCCCATGATGCATCCCGAGCAATTGGCGTCAGAGGACGACCAATGCTGATGAGTTCGCTGTGCGTAAGCACAGGCGATGATACCTGTTGGTGCTCGATCTGAGGAAGAACTACATCATCTTCAACATTGTCATGGTGACCAATGTCTTCAGCAGCGGTGGGATCAACTGCTAGAAAATCTTCAGCTATATGAGCCTTTGTGGAAGCAGGCTCATGGAAAATCAGTCGGCGCTCTTGGTGTGTAGATGCAGTGCGAACCATTGAGATAGGTTCAACAACTAAGGGCTTTGTGGGAGCAGCCCGATCCTTCTTGGTCTTCCGCTTCTTCTTGGAGGGAGCAGCATCAGAGGCTTCAGGATGTTTCCTCTTTCTGGCTTCAGCCTCAGCAGTCCTCGTCTTCTTCAGTTCTGAAGCGGTTGACCTGACCTTTGGCTTCGAGCCAGTCATGCTGGCTGGGAAGACAATGGGATGTGCTTCCTGCCTTGGTGCGTCGGGTTCGGCCACAGCGGGCTTCTACTTCTTCTTTGCAGCCATCCTGGGGTCGATGCGAGGGCGCCCAAGGGCCTTGCGCTTCTCAGCCTCATTGTAGACTTGCACACACTTGTCAGCCAGGCTCTTCATGCGCTCACGAGAACCTTGAGCTTCTGCATGCTTCTTGAGAAAGGCTTCTTTGAGCTCGTGCAGCATGATCTTGAAGTTCTTGACCTCTTGCACGCTGAGCTTGGCCATATGCTTCTTAAACTGAGCTTTCTCAAAGTTGATCTTTTGCTTCAGTTCAACGATGCGCTGAGCTAGAGCTAGCTCTGAAGCAATGGCGCCATGGAAGGCAACACTGAGGCCAATTGGAAGTTGCAGATCTTCAAAGCTGAGGTTGGGCGTGTCAAACCACTCATCAATGAAGTTATGGATGATTGCCACATCAAAGAGAGGCAAATCATTGAAGATTTCTGCTTCTTCTTTGCTCTTGATCAGTTGCTCAAGAGCGTCATCTGCAAGATCTTCATCGCTGGACAGATCAATAGCGTCGTTGCGCAGAATAGCAGCAGCAGTCAGTTCTTGGCTGGTGTGTTGCAAAGGCATCTTGACTTTCGAGGGCTTGGAGATGCGTGACAAATCTTCAGACTGCACACTGTCTTCAGGAGGTGCAGTAGCCAGTGGCTTCGCCCGTGAGATTTTTGGTGCTGAGGCAGGCTTTGAAGCTTTAGGCTGCTTCAGTTTCTTTGGCTTCGGCGGTGCAGGCGCTTCATCAGATTCAGCGTCATCTGCAGGCTCATCCACGGCTGTCCCTTGAACCATGATATGAGTGATGAGACCTTCCAGGTTGTAGAAGGGCCCAACAAGATTGGGTTCAGCTTCGCGGGTGCCATCGGCACGGGGAGCAGAGGGACCAGGGTTGAAGTCTAGTCCCAATGACTTCTTGTTCTGCTTCGCCGAATTCTGGGCAAACTGGAAGTTGCGCTTGAACAGATTGTCGTCACGACACCATAGCAATGACGATGGGTCAGCATCCGCAGGCTGTGGTCCACGGACCATGCAGGGATAGAAGCCTTGTTCAATGGCTTCATCTCTGGACCTGGGTTGAAGATTTCTGTATAGGATGTCTCCCCATGGTCGCTTGATGGCATTCTTCTCAGCATATTCCTTGGTCACAAACCTGTACTTGAACCACTGTTCTGCCCAATATCGTCGAATCCATTGGATTCGTGTCTTGCGCTGATTGTAATCCTCTTCTGGATCTGTCTTGTACAGCTCTGAGAGGTCATCGGGCAGATCTCTTGATGTTTCACCTCGACGCTTTCTGCCACCCTTCCTTGCTGATTTCTCTGCAGCCATGAACTTTAAACTGAATGGCTTCAATACGTTCAAAGGCTTCAAAGGCTTTCGCTTGCTGGACAAACAGGAACTGGCTTCGGGAGAATTTATATGATGCTGTAAGAATTCTGCAAATGAATGCAGACTATGAGAACCAAGGGATTCTCCCACGGACATGTACCTGTGACAGCATTAAGGTGCGAGGGAAGGGGAAGAGGTCATATGCATTCTCAGAAGATTTTGAAGATAAATCAGTTTAGAAGACATTGACCTCATCGTGCGAAGACATTCACTCATAGATAAGGAGTTGGTTCCAGATTTGTACGAATCCACGGATCAGTACAAGTGAGGAATCTAACTACTTTGTGAAGCATAAGTGAACATACTAGGCATATTATGAGATGCAGTATGAAATAGATCCAACTTGTGTGAACAGAAACTGCTTGTGGTAGAAAGTGACGAATCTATAGGATCAAAGGGGCCGTAAAAAGGAAGTTTTATTTACCACATGAAGAACTGCTAGACGGAGTGGAAGAGGAGGCCGAGCAGTTCGATCGTCCGTGCCCTAACTTGGCGACGGAGGACACCTACGGCGACGGCGGAGAAGACGATGTCCGCGGCCGGCGTGAAGACGGCGTCGGAGAGGTCGCGGCAGCTAAGCGCTTCGTCGCCGGCGTCGTCGAGGGCTAGCGGTGGCGCTAGGGTTTGTGCGAGAGTGGAAGAAAGGATAATGACTGTGGTGAGGCGTGTATTTATAGGGACAGGGACGACACAGTGTTATTACACAGGTGCCCCTGGCGATTCACATCTGAAGGACACATGGCCATCATGCAACATATCGGAGGTTGTTCCACGTTCCCACGCACGCCTGGATTGTCGGGTGGTCGTTCCCACTTCTCCGGGTTTCAGGTGAAGGAATTAGCATTGAAAGCGGACTTAATGTTTGTCTCTGTATCTTCTGCTGACAAGGACGCAGAGAAGACATTCGACAGTTTCAAGAGAATGCATATGATTTGGAGAGATAGAGTTTGAGATAGAAAGCATAGAGAGGTTAGGGTCCGATCACATTCACTTAGTTCAATAGATTCAACAAGAGGACATAGCTATAAGTGAATGCTGTAGAGGACAGAACACTAGTATATATATATATAATCAACATAGTGAAGATAATCATGAAGACATGTTGAGATTGAAGCCAAACAAATGTGAAGACATAGCAAATGTAACGCCATGGGTAAAACACTTCAAACAGAAGAATTTGGTGGTGGCGTTACCCACCGTATAGGAAGTATTAGACCCAGACACGGCGCACAATTATCGTGGCGCTCCGAAGTCAAATTCCACATTAATGTATTCACACTTAGAATGTATGTCTTCATTGATTGAAGATATACTTTACTTCGTGTGTTGCACATCTAAGTCATCAATATGCATAAGTGTTAGGATGTGTGCCTGATCACAGGACATTTGAGGATTCCAAGATATTTAGCTCACACCGTAACTTGCAAAATCTCTTCTCATCCAAGGGCTTGGTGAAGATATCTGCCAATTGCTCTTCAGTGTTGACGTGTATGATATCAATATCTTCCTTCACAACATGATCTCTGAGAAAGTGATGACGAATTTCAATGTGCTTTGTCTTCGAGTGCTGAACTGGGTTGTTGGCAATCTTGATGGCGCTTTCGTTGTCGCAGTAGAGTGGCACTTGCTTCAGATGAATGCCATAGTCTTTGAGTGTTTGCTTCATCCACAGAAGCTGAGCGCAGCAAGATCCAGCAGCAATGTATTCAGATTCAGCAGTGGAGAGAGATACACAGTTCTGCTTCTTTGAAGACCAACATACAAGTGATCGTCCCAGAAAATGACATGTGCCTGATGTAGACTTGCGATCCACCTTGTCACCAGCATAATCAGCATCCGAGAATCCAACCAGATCAAACTCTGAGCCCTTTGGATACCATAATCCTAGTGTTGGGGTGTAAGCCAAATATCGAAGAATTCGCTTCACAGCTAAGTGATGCGATTCCTTTGGTGCCGCTTGGAATCGAGCACACATGCAAACACTAAGCATAATATCTGGCCTAGATGCACATAGATAAAGTAAAGAACCAATCATGGAGCGGTATACCTTTTGATCGAACTCTTTACCATTGTCGTCGGGACCCAGATGATGTTTGGCTGGCATTGGCGTCGTGAAGCCTTTGCAGTCTTGCATACCAAATTTCTTCAGGCAATCTTTGAGGTACTTCTCTTGAGATATAAAGATGTCGTTGCGTTGCTGACGTATTTGAAGACCAAGGAAGAACTTCAGCTCACCCATCATGGACATCTGATATTGCTCTTGCATCATATATCCAAACTCTTCACTGTATTTCTGATTGGTGCAGCCGAAGATAATGTCATCCACATATATTTGGCACACAAACAGTTCACCATCATATGTCTTCGTGAAGAGAGTGGGGTCGAGGGAACCAGGTTTGAAGCCTTTGCTCTTCAGGAAGTATTTGAGTGTGTCATACCAAGCCCGAGGGGCTTGTTTGAGGCCATACAGTGCCTTGTTGAGCTTGTACACCATGTCAGGATGTTTTGGATCTTCAAAGCCAGGCGGTTGTGCAACATATACTTCTTCTTCAATCTTGCCATTGAGAAAAGCGCTCTTCACATCCATTTGATATAGAAGTATGTTATGATGATTTGCATAGGCCAGCAGTATGCGTATGGCTTCAAGTCTAGCCACAGGAGCAAATGTTTCATCGAAGTCAATCCCTTCAACTTGAGTGTATCCTTGAGCAACGAGACGAGCTTTGTTTCTGACAACTTGACCATGCTCATCTTGCTTGTTGCGATATATCCATTTGGTGCCTATTATATTGTGCTTGCGAGGATCAGGACGCTTAACCAGTTCCCATACATTATTCAGCTCAAACTGTTGAAGCTCTTCTTGCATAGCTTGAATCCATTCAGGTTCCATGAAGGCTTCTTCAACTTTCTTGGGTTCAGTTATTGAGACGAATGCGAAGTGCCCACAGAAATTTGCTAGCTGTGTTGCCCTTGAACGAGTGAGTGGACCTGGTGCATTGATGCTATCAATTATTCTCTCAATCTGCACTTCATTTGCAACACGAGGATGTACAGGACGAAGATTTTGCTCTTGCTGATCATTGTCATTGTTAGAGGGATTGTCTTCAGGCTGAGCATTGTCTTCAGGTTGATCAGGTGCGGAGATGATAAGTTCCTCTTCAGGTTGAGCTTCAGAAGGTATGATTTCTCCAGTTCCCATAAGTTTGATTGATTCACTGGATGGAACTTCATCTAGCACATTTGGCAGGTGCTCTCTTTGTGAGCCGTTAGTCTCATCGAACCGCACATCCACTGTTTCAACCACTTTATAATGAAAGAGGTTGAAGACTCTGTAGGAGTGCGAATCCTTTCCATATCCAAGCATAAAACCCTCATGTGCTTTTGGTGCAAATTTTGAAGTGTGATGTGGATCCTTGATCCAGCACCTGGCGCCAAATACTCTGAAGTAACTGACATTTGGCTTCTTGCCAGTAAGGAGCTCATAGGATGTCTTGTTCAGAAGCTTGTGAAGATAAACACGGTTGATGATATGGCATGCAGTGTCAATGGCTTCAGGCCAGAATTTTCTTGGAGTCTTGTATTCATCAAGCATCGTCCGAGCCATCTCAATAAGTGTTCTGTTCTTGCGTTCGACGACGCCATTCTGCTGTGGCGTGTACGGAGCTGAGAATTCATGTGTGATGCCCAAGTATCAAGATATGTATCTAGGCCAGTGTTCTTGAATTCAGTGCCATTGTCACTTCTGATGTGCTTTATCTTGGCGCCATAGTTGTTCATTGCTCGATTGGCGAAGCGTCTGAAGACATCCTGCACTTCAGTCTTGTAAAGGATTATATGCACCCAAGTATATCTTGAATAATCATCAACAATGACAAAGCCATAGAGACAAGCAGTAGTAGTAAGAGTTGAGTAATGAGTGGGACCGAAAAGATCCATGTGTAGCAGTTCGAAGGGTTGAGTCGTTGTCATGATTGTCTTCGAGGGATGCTTGGCCCTCGTCATCTTTCCTGCTTCACAGGCACCGCATAAGTGATCCTTCTTGAACTTGACGCCCTCGATGCCTATGACATGCTTCTTCCTTGCAAGGGTGTGGAGGTTCCTCATGCCAGCATGCCCTAGCCTTCGATGCCAGAGCCAGCATTCAGAAGCTTTTGCTAGAAGACATACTGCAAGTTGTGGTCCTGCTGAGAAATCTACCACGTACAAATCATCTTTCCGATACCCTTCAAACACTAGAGACTTGTCAGATTCCATTAGTACAAGGCAACGATATTTTCCAAACATCACAATCATGTTTAAATCACAAAGCATTGAGACAGACATTAAGTTGAAACCAAGGGATTCAACAAGCATGACTTTATCCATGTGTTGATCCTTTGAGATTGCAACTCTACCTAGACCCAATACCTTGCTTTTACCAGTGTCAGCAAATGTGATGTGACTTTTGTCAGATGGACGTAAAGTTGAGTCCATGAGAAGACTTCGCTTGCCAGTCATGTGATTTGTACACCCACTATCAATAATCCATTCTGAAGCAGCTGGTGTCGTACCCTACAGTGCAGTTAGGGGGATAGGCTTCACGAAGAGAATTGTGAAGCAAAAACATTTGACGAACCAGTGGATTATTAAAGCTTAGATCGAGATTAGGATTGATAGGGCAAGTTGCAAGCGATTCAGGAACAAAGTACATAATAAGACCATTTGGGCATTTGATCTTGCGCCCTACAAGATGTTTAAGGTCCCCAGCAATAGTGTCAGACGATTTTGGTTTTCGGCTGGAGACCTTTCCCTGCAAAAGAGAGTTAAGCTTTCTTAGCCACCCACATCTTCAGGGGTGGCTTCGAAGCAATGAGTCTAAGTGCAGCATCTGAGAACTTTGGCTTTGGAGCCCTAGCAAAAAGTCTTGCAGGTGGACAATAGTACTCATAAGAATAAGCAGAATAGTTCTTGGTCTTATGAACATGGCGGTTTGATGAACCGCGCTCATATTCATAGGCCTGAGTATGGCTTCCCTGCAAAACATTTGCGTTAGTGCGACTCAGGTGAGTCCTCTGTCTGTATGAAGCCTTTGGACCGTATGAAGCCTGTGGTCTGGGGTTTGTCTTCTTCACCTGTGGTGTCATGATGACATTCACAGGAAGATTCTCCAAACACCTTTTCGGCACCCAGATCTTCTTCATAGGCGGTCCATTCCTGCAGTTAGTACCAATATACCTGGCAAACACTTCACCATTCTGATTCTTAAACAGTTTATAGTTTGCATCAAAGGATTCATCAATAACAATGGGGTTAGCACAAGTGAAGCCAGATAGGGTGGATGGATCTGCTGAAGGTTCCTTTGCAGCAACCCATGTGGTTTTGGGGTACTGCTCAGGTTTCCAGTAAGAGCCATCAGCATTCATTTTCCTTTCGAACCCAACACCCTCTTTCCTAGGGTTTCGGTTCAGGATCTGCCTTTTGAGGACATCACATAGTGTCTGATGCCCTTTGAGACTTTTGTACATCCCTGTTTCAAGCAGTGTCTTCAACCTAGCATTCTCATCAGCAATAGCAGTGGTATCCTCAGCAGAGGGGTTAGTTACCACATCAACAGTTGAAGATATTGCAATAGTAGCAGCAGTAGAACATTCAGCAACAGAAGTAGCGTTATCACGCTCAATGCATTTAAGACATGGTGGTTCAAATCCTTCCTGAGCTGAACTGATCTGTTCGGCGCGAAGTGACTCGTTTTCCTTTTGAAGATCTTCATGAGCCGCTCTCAATTTCTCAAGATCTTGCTTCCTTTGAAGATAATCATAGGAAAGCCTTTCATGAGTTGTTGAGAGCGTTTCATGACGACTTTCAAGTTCCTCATACTTAACGTGAAGATTTTTTATGTCTTCAATTAAGGACTGAGATCGAGTCATTTCAGCGTCTAACAGATCATCGCTTTTGTCTAACAGTTTTTGAATGTGTTCCATAGCTTTCTGTTGTTCAGTTGCAATTTTAGCAAGTGTTTTGTAGCTGGGTTTGGAACCACAATCAGAGTCATCGTCACTAGATGTTTGATAGTGAGTAGTGCGTGTGTTTACCTTGGCACCGCGTGCCATGAAGCAGTAGGAGGAGCGGAGTAGTCCTTGTCATTTGCATCGGTGTCGGTGATGAAGTCATTGTCTTCAGTGTTGAAGATGGACTTGGCAACGTATGCTGTAGCCAGACTCGCAACGCCAGAATCGGACTCCTCCTCAGACTCCACCTCCGCCTCCTCAGAAGCAGACTCCTCCTCAGAATCCATTTCCTTGCCAACAAACGCACGTGCCTTGCCAGATGAGCTCTTCTTGTGTGATGAAGACTTTGAGGAAGACTTGGAAGAAGACTTTGAGTATTTCTTCTTCTTCTTATCATCAGAGTCATACTCCTTGCTCTTCTTCTTCTTCTTCTTGTTCTCATTGTCCCACTGTGGACACTCAGAGATGTAGTGGCCAGGTTTCTTGCACTTGTGACATGTTCTCTTCTTGTAGTCATGAGCAGAAGCTTCATCATTCCTTGAGCTTGATTGTGAAGACTTTCTGAAGCCTTTCTTCTTGGTGAATTTTTGGAACTTCTTCACAAGCATAGCAAGCTCCCTTCCAATGTCTTCAGGATCATCAGAACTGCTGTCAGATTCTTCTTTAGATGAGGAGACAGCTTTTGCCTTCAAGGCACGAGTTCGCCCATAGTTGGGACCGTAGATGTCTCTTTTCTCAGAAAGCTGAAACTCGTGTGTGTTGAGCCTCTCAAGTATGTCAAATGGATCGAGTGTCTTGGAATTAGGACGTTCTTGAATCATCAGGGCTAGGGTGTCAAACGAACTGTCAAGTGATCTCAGGAGTGTCTTGACAACTTCATGCATAGTGATCTCAGTAGCGCCGAGGGCTCGAAGCTCATTTGTGATGTCAGTGAGTCGATCAAACGTGAGCTGGACATTCTCATTGTCATTTCTCTTGAAGAGGTTGAAGAGGTTGCGAAGGACACTGATTCTCTGATCTCTCTGGGTTGAGACGCCTTCGTTGACCTTGGAGAGCCAGTCCCAGACTAGCTTAGATGTTTCCAAAGCACTCATGCGGCCATACTATCCTTTGGTCAGATGACCATAGATGATATTTTTGGCAGTAGAGTCCAGTTGAACGAACTTCTTGACATCAGTGGCAGTGACACCTTCTCCAGCCTTGGGAACGTCATTCTTGGCGACATACCATAGGTGGACATCAATGGCTTCAAGATGCATGCGCATCTTATTCTTCTAGTAGGGATATTTAGTTCCATCAAAGACGGGGCACGCAGCGGAGACTTTAATTATCCCTGCAGTCGACATAGCTAAAACTCTAGGTGGTTAAACTGAATCTCACAGAACAAGGGAGTACCTTGCTCTGATACCAATTGAAAGTGCTAGTGATCGACTAGAGGGGGTGAATAGGCGATTTTTATGAAAGTCTTCAAAACATGTAAGTTTCGAAGACAAATGATAGAGATAAACCTATTACCATGCAGCGGAAGGTAGACTACACTAGGCAAACCATAGTCACGTATTCAATCAAGTGAAAGCACAATGACTAATAGCAGCTAGGCAGTAAGGATCAGGTAGGAAGATATGGTGAAACCAATCAGTACAAGTAATCACTTAGTGAAGTCGAATGGTGATGCTATCGTACAATGACTTCACAAGAACCAACAGTAAGTAAAGGGAAGGGAAGGATGAAACCAGTGACTCGTTGAAGACAATGATTTGTTGGACCAGTTCCAGTTGTTGTGACAACTGTACGTCTGGTTAGGGCGGATAGGTATTTAAACCTGAGGACACTCAGTCCCGGACACTTAGTCCGGAACACGCAGCTCAGGACACTCAGCCCTCATCGTATTCCCCTTGAGCTAACGTCACACAGACCTCGCCCAATCACTCTGGTAAGTCTTCAAGGTAGACTTCCAAACCTTCACAGACTTCGTTCACCGGCGATCCACAATGACTCTTGGATGCTCAGAACGCGACGCCTAACCGGCTGGAGGATTCACAGTCCTCAAGTGTAATAAGTCTTGAGATCACACAGACAAGAAGACTTAAGTGATGCCTAACACTCTTTGGCTCTGGGTGGTTAGGGCTTTTATCCTCTCAAGGAATTCTCTCTTAAAGGCTTCGAGGTGGGTTGCTCTCAAACGACAAAAGTCGTACTTTAACTCTGAGAAGCCAACCGTTCATGGTTGTAGGGGGTGGGCTATATGTAGCCACTAGGCAACCCGACCTGATTTGTCCTAAATGATCCTGGGTCACTAAGGAACTGACACGTGTTCCAACGGTCAGATTTCAAACACACATGGCAACTTTACTTGGGCTACAAGCAAACCTGACTTGTCCAACTCTGAACAAGATTTGCTCTCATAGTCTTCACTCGAAGACATAGGATTTTGGTTAAGCATCACTTCAGTCATTCTGACTGGTTCTCTTGGACCCCACTTAACTGTACGGTGGTTCCTATGACTCAACAAAGAAGAAAAAGAACAACGAAAGATCTATGTCTTCGCGCTCCATAGTCTTCATGCGATGTCTTCTCTTGTCATACTCTTCAATGTGAATGTCTTCACATACCACCTTTGACTTTAGTGTCTTCATACATTTTTAGGGGTCATCTCTGGTAGGAAAACCGAATCAATGAGGGACTTCTACCTGTGTTATCCTCCAATTCTCACAAACACATTAGTCCCTCAACTAGGTTTGTCGTCAATACTCCAAAACCAACTAGGGGTGGCACTAGATGCACTTACACCAGGTTCGGTCCCCCTTGATGGAGGTAAAACCCTATGTCCTGCTTGATTAATATTGATGATATTGGTAGTACAAGAGTAGATCTACCACGAGATCAGAGAGGCTAAACCATAGAAGCTAGCGTATGGTATCATTGTATGTTGTTCTACGGACTAAAACCCTCCGGTTTATATAGACACCGGAGAGGGCTAGGGTTACACAAGGTCGGTTACAAAGGAGGAGATATACATATCCGTATTTCCTAGCTTGCCTTCCACGCCATGTAGAGTCCCATCCGAACACGATAAGAAGTCTTTAATCTTGTATCTTCATAGTCCGGCCAAAGGATATAGTCCGGCTATCCGGAGACCCCCTAATCCAGGACTCCCTCAGTAGCCCCCGAACTAGGCTTCAATGAGGATGAGTCCGGCGTGCAGTGTTGGCTTCGGCATTGCAAGGTGGGTTCTTCTCCAACTTTCAAGTGTTCGTAAGCAGTGTCCGGCTCCATAAATGTTGAATCTCTTGGCTTCTGTGCCCAATAAGGACTTTCTCCCACACGTCGAATGAATACGAGGCACCAGGGCGTTTTTACCTTCACCCCCTAGCCAGATAAATAAATTGTCTATTAAAGGAATGGGGATTCTTAGATCCGATCCATACCATCCTCCCCCAGCGAGAGTTCATCAGAGCGTGTTTCGGAAAGATCCATTCCAGCATGGCCGACCTCCGCAGCTCCTCCTCCCGCCCCCGTAGCCCTAAGCCCGATGATTGGGAGAGGTGTTTAGTCCCGCATAGTTGATTAGTCGAGCTGCAGACTAAGGGATTTCTCCCTTCGGTGTATATGGTGCCCATTCGAGCCGGGCTTGCCACCTACAATGGCGGGGCGCAAGCGGAGAGCTTTCCTTGTCCCTCCATGGGGGAACGGGTCTACCTTGTTCCTTACTTACTAAGGGGACAAGTATTTCCAATTCATCCGTTCCTCTGCGGGCTCCTGGAGTTCTACGGCCTCCAATTACACAATCTCACCCCTGCCTCCATTCTACATATCGCCGGCTATGTTGCTCTCTGCGAGTTGTTCCTAGGCTGTGAGGCTCACTTCGAGCTATGGAAAAGGCTACTCTGCCTTGTCCCTCGCTGTGGGAGTCCTAGATTAGGGGGTCTTCAGATAGCCGGACTATCTCCATTGGTCGGACTGTTAGACTATGAAGATACAAAATTAAAGACTTCGTCTCGTGTCCGGATGGGACTCTACTTGGCGTGGAAGGCAAGCTAGGCAATACGTATATGGATATCTCCTCCTTTGTAACCGACCTTGTGTAACCCTAACCCTCTCCGGTGTCTATATAAACCGAAGGGTTTTAGTCCGTAGGAAAACAATCACAACATACAATCATACCGTAGGCTAGCTTCTAGGGTTTAGCCTCTATGATCTTGTGGTAGATCTACTCTTGTAACACCCATATCAGCAATATTAATCAAGCAGGATGTAGGGTATTACCTCCTTAAAGAGGGCCCGAACTTGGGTAAACATCGTGTCCCTTGTCTCCTGTTACCATCTGCCTTAGACGCACAGTTCGGGACCCCCTACCCGAGATCCGCCGGTTTTGACACTAACATTGGTGCTTTCATTGAGAGTTCCTCTGTGTCATCGCCGTTGGGCTTGATGGCTCCTACTATCATTGATAGCGATGTGGTCCAGGGTGAGACTTTTCTCCCCGGACAGATCTTCGTATTCGGCGGCTTTGCACTGCAGGCTAATTCGCTTGGCCATCTGGAGCAGATCGAAAGCTACGCCCCTGGCCATCAGGTCTGATTTGGAAGTTTGAATTACACGGCCAATATCCGTGAGGACTTGATCTTCGACGGATTCGAGCCACAGCCAGGCGCGCCGCGCGGTCGCGATGGGTATGACCTAGCTCTGCCACCGGACGGTACTCTAGAGGTCGCGCCCGCATCAGCTCCGACCCTTAGCTCGGAGCCAACTGCGCCAATCGAGGACGGGTGGCTAGACACCGCCTCAAGGGTTGCAGTCTCAATGGCGATCGAGCCAAACACCAGCATAAATCTCCGTGCAGCCCGTGACTCCAAGGTGCCGGACTCTCTTCCGGACCCCGAACCATCCGTGCCCCTGCCAATCGAATCCGAGTGGGCGCCGATCATGGAATTCACCGCCGCGGATATCTTTCAGCACTCGCCCTTCGGCGACATTCTGAATTCACTAAGGTCTCTCTCTTTGTCAGGAGAGCCCGAGACGGATCATGGCCAACAGGATTGGGATGCGGACGATGAAGAAATTCGATGCCCACCCACCAGCCACTTTGTAGCCACTGTCGATGACTTAACCGACATGCTCGACTTCGACTCCGAAGACATCGACGGTATGGACGATGATGTAGGAGACGAACATGAACCAGCACCTACAGGGCACTGGATAGCCACCTCGTCGTATGACATATACATGGTGGATACACCCAATGAAGGCAACGGCGATGAGATAACGGAGGATGGCCCCTCCAAGAAGCAATCCAAGCGCCGACGTCAGCGGCGCCGCTCTAAGTCCCGCCAAAGCAAAAGTGATGATACCGGCAGAAGAGATAATAACACTCCGGATAGCGCCGAAGACAACAACAATCCCCTCCAGCAAGATTTAGAGCAGGAGGATGAAGGAGCCAGCTCTCCTGAGAGAGCGGTTGGCGGAGAGGAGGAGGATGACAATTACATGCCCCCCTCCGAAGACGAGGCAAGCCTCGGCGACGACGAATTCGCCGTACCAGAGGATCCCGTCGAACAAGAGCGCTTCAAGCGCAGGCTTATGGCCACGGCAAATAGCCTGAAGAAAAAGCAGCAGCAGCTTCAAGCTGATCAAGATTTGCTAGTTGACAAATGGACTGAAGTCCTCGCGGCCGAGGAATATAAACTCCAGCGTCCCTCCAAGAGTTACCCAAGGCGTAGGTTACTTCCCCGACTGGAGGAAGAAGCATATGATACAGCTGATCGGCCACCTCGTGGCCGCGATAGAGAGGCATTCCAGCCAAAAGCTCAGCCTCCACCCCAACGCCATTCAAATATAAAGGCATGGGGAGATACACCAAACTTGCGAGACATCTTGGAGGACAAAGCAAAGCATTCAAGATCGATCTACGGATCATGAGGGCGCACCACTCTGCGAGACGATAAACGTCACACCGGATACAGTAAAAGCAAATCCGGTCGGGCCGAACATAGCGGGCAGGACCCATACGAGCTGCGTCGCGATATAGCCCAATACAGAGGCGCCGCACACCTCTTATGCTTCACAGACGAAGTAATGGAACATCAATTCCTAGAAGGTTTCAAACCTATAAACATTGAATCATACGATGGCACTACAGACCCCGCGGTATGGATTGAGGACTTCCTCCTCCACATCAACATGGCCCGCGATGATGATTTACATGCCATCAAGTACCTCCCACTAAAACTCAAAGGACCAACGCGGCATTGGCTTAATAGCTTGCCAGCGGACTCCATTAGCTGTTGGGAAGATCTGGAAGCCGCATTCCTCGACAACTTTCAGGGCACTTCGGTGCGACCACCAGACGCCGATGACTTGAGCCACATAATTCAGCAGCCAGAAGAGTCGGCTAGGCAATTCTGGACTCGGTTCCTTACAAAGAAAAATCAAATCGTCGACTGTCCGGATGCGGAGGCCTTAGCAGCTTTCAAGCACAACATCAGAGACGAGTGGCTAGCCCGGCACCTTGGTCAGGAAAAGCCAAAATCTATGGCAGCCCTCACGATGCTCATGACCTACTTTTATGCGGGAGAAGATAGCTGGTTGGCTCGTAGTAATAACATATCAAAGAACCATGGTACCTCAGATACCAGGGACGGCAATAGCAGGTCACGTCGCAACAAGCATAAGCGCCGCATTAACGACGAAAGTACTAAGGATACGACAGTCAATGCCGGATTCAAAGGCTCTAAACCCGGTCAGCGGAAAAAGCCATTCAAACAAAGTATGCCGGGTCCGTCCAGCTTGGACCGTATACTCGATCACTCGTGTCAAATACACGGCACCCCAGACAAGCCAGCCAATCACACCAACAGGGATTGTTGGTTGTTCAAGCAGGCCGGCAAGTTAATTGCCAAAAACAAGGACAAGGGGCCGCATAGCGATGACGAGGAAGAACCTCGGCAGCCACACACTGGAGGACAGAAGAGGTTTCCCCTGCAAGTGCGGATGGTGAACATGATATACGCAACCCACATCCCCAAGAGGGAGCGGAAGCATGCGCTCAGGGACGTATATGCGTTGGAGCTAGTCGCCCCAAAGTTCAACCCTTGGTCCTCCTGTCCGATCACCTTCGATCGCAGGGACCACCCCACTAGTATCCATCACGGCGGATTCGCTACACTGGTCCTAGACCCAATCATCAACGGATTTCACCTTAGTCGAGTCCTTATGGACGGCGGTAGCAGCCTAAACCTCCTTTATCAGGACACAGTGCACAAAATGGGTATAGACCCCTCAAGGATCAAACCCACAAAGACGACCTTTAATGGTGTCATTCCAGGCGTAGAGGCCCACTGCACAGGCTCAATTACACTGGAAGTGGTCTTCGGATCCCCGGATAACTTCCGAAGCGAAGAGTTAATCTTCGATATAGTCCCGTTCTGCAGTGGTTATCACGCGCTGCTCGGACGAACCGCATTCGCTAGATTCAATGCGGTACCACACTATGCGTACCTCAAGCTCAAGATGCCAAGACCTCGCGGAGTTATTACAGTCAATGGAAACACAGAGCGCTCTCTCCGAACATAGGAGAACACCGCGGCCCTCGCAGCAGAATCGCAAAGCTGCCTCTCAAGGCAATCTACCAGTTCGGTGTTTCAAAGCCCGGACACCTTCAAGCGCGCTCGGGGCAATTGGCAAACAGACCGCCTGGCGCGATTTGAGCTCGCGTAGCAATACGGCGGCCACCCCAAACCCAGCCCAATGGTGATATTCGTGCCACGTGTACATAATTACGCATTAAAAATACCATGGGCACAGGTGGGGAGGGGGGGCAGAACTACGGCACGCCCCAAAACGCGGCCTAAACTGCACTAGGGGCTTCCCGTTTGGTTATTTTTCTTTTTCTTTCAGGACTTCAATGTCTGGAAACACTGTCCGGCAGCTCTATTGTCGAACACATGATACAGCAACCAAGGAGGCCGACAACTACGAAATTCCCGGGTGGATTAAAGATTTCATATAATTCCTCAGCCTGCCCTTGGAAGGGACATAGTCCTACTCTTTTGCTTATTACATTATCTGTATCACTCTGCTTTAATGCAATTTTTTTAATATACAATACATGACATTACTACTATTATCGCATTTTTGTTATATATACATATCTATATGTTCATTAATGACGCTTAGCAACCGTACACTCTGGTACGGCCAATGCACCACGGGCTTACGAACCCACAATATGGTGTGAAAAGTGTGAACACTTTCACAAGTGAGGCATCCCGAACTTATAGCATTATATGCATCAGCTCCGAATCATGTCTTTGGTGAAATGTTGGGTTTGCCCGGCTCCTATGTTTTGGTACCTTACGTTCCGCTCTATCGGCTAAGGTAGCGCTAGGAAAACTACTGCAATTGTGCCCCGGTTCTGTCGGGCAGAGCACCTCAGTAGAGAAAGCTAAAACTGACTGTCATGATAAGGCGAGAGCCTGTTCGCTGTTCGGCGAGGTTTTTCGAGTCCCTAAAGACTTATGCCGCTTAGGGCGAGGGGTCGGCTCCGTCCGGCTTACAGGCGTGTATCGCGCCCCGAATTCAGCCTTCCGAATACCAGGGGCTTCACCGAAATTTAAAATTATAGAATTCTATGGCTAAGTGAGAGTGATAAAGCATTATTAGTCCGGTTGCCTTGTTCGTTGTGCTGAGCACCTCCCTCGAAGGACCCAAACATGGGAACAAGAGTGCTCAGGTTTATCCCGAACACCCCGGCACTCGTGGCATGGGGGCAGAAGCCGAGGACTAGCCATCTCTCGGATTGGATAAACAGCCAAATATAAGGTAATATTTTAAATTCACACAAGCATTGCATAGCGAATACGATACAAGTTTTCATACATACAGGACAAAATGAGCAAGTCTCATTCAAATATTACATTTTGTGAACACTCATCCGCGATAAGACGGGCGCCCGGCAGAACACCCTCGTAGTACATCTCGGGGTGGCAGTGCTCCTTGCCCTTCGGCAGCCCCTCCTTGATCAGCTTCACGGCGTCTAGCTTGACCCACCGCGTTTTCACACGGGCAAAGGCCCGACGTGCACCTTCAATGCAGACGGATCGCTTGACGACCTCCAGCCGTGAGCAGGCATCCACAAGCCGCCTCACTAGGCCGAAGAAGCTGTTCGAAAGGGCATCACCAGGCCACAACCGGACTATGAAGCCCTTCATGGCCTGATCGGCCGCCTTACGTAGCTCGGCCATCTGCTTAAGCTGGTCGCTCACTAGCACCGGATGTTCGGCCTCAGCATACTGAGACCAGAACAGCTTCTCCGTCGAGCTTGCATCCTCGGCCTGGTAGAATAGTGCGGCATCAGACATACTGCGTTGAGCTTGCCGCGGCCCGTGAGAGTGCGAAGAGTGCCAAGGCCGAGGCCCAGAAGGCCCTTCAGGAGATCGATGCGATGAAGAAGATAGCGGCGAGTAAGGCCTTCTATATGCAAAACAAGCATGTAAAGGTGAATTACCGATTACTTACCCGAATCCGAAGCTCTTTAGGAGCATTCGCACCTTGCCCACCCGAGCCTCGTGCCTCTCTCGCTTGATGCGCTCCTTGGCTGCTGTATCTTCAGCCTTGGTCAGCACTTGCTTCAGGGTCGCCACCTCGGTCGTGGCCCCTGGCAAAACATACAATGATCCTGTCATTTTGCAATCGCGTCCTTTTTTATATACATATATCTATAGACGGGGTATTACTTACCTTCATTCTCCTCGAGCTGCCTCTTGACAAGGACGAGCTCTTTGTTGGACCCATCGAGGTCCTGCTTCAGTATGGCGACCTTCACAGTTAGTGCGGCGGACGCCAGGAGAGAAGCCTGCATATGCATATTGACATACTTATATTAGACTCCTGCGATATTCTTTGATCCTCTATTCGGATTTTCTTTGCGAACGCCGAACAAAGCATCAGGGGCTACTATCTATGCAGTAATACTTCTACTACATTTTAAAACACTTACCTCGAAGCCTGTTAGAAGGATAGTACAGGCTTCAGTCAATCCGCTCTTGGCGGACTGAACCTTCTGGATCACCACACTCATGATAGTGCGGTGCTCCTCCTCGATGGAAGCGCTGCGAAGCGCTTCCAACATAGTGTCCGGCGCCTCTGGATGGACAGAGGTCACCGGCACAGGCGTCTCACCCTCCTTAGAAGGGGACCGCCTGCCCGAGCTCGGAACCGTTGGAGGGTTCGGCGCGGTGTTCAGCTGAGGGCCGAACTCGGAGCTCTCGGGGACCCCGTCGCCTCGGCTCCTGGAGTCTGGAAGGTTGCCTTGAGGTGCCTCCGGGACTGTCCCCCCTCGATCCGGTGCATCTTGAGACAGCACCTCGGCATCCTCGGCTGGATGAGGGGAGGTGGCGGTCGGGACTGGATTGCTATCCATGTCCGACAAGCCCAGGGAGCCGTCCGAGGATACCTCGATATTAGCTCGGGGCGGCCTGCACAATTGAGTTCGGCGTTAGGGAAAGCAATGCGACAAAGGAATCCTATGGGTTACTTTGGTATCCGAATACTTATGATTCCCCCTGGGGCTTGGCCCTGGGCAACCACTCATCTTCACTTTCGTCGGCGGTGGTAGAGCTGTCCGGAAGGAGCATCCTTCCCTTCTTGGACCCTCCGGCCTCCCCAGTTGGGGCGGCCTTCCTTTTCTTGTCTCCCCCAGTCGGTGGGGGAGCCTCTTCTTCCTCTTCCTCGTCTTCGGGGGAAGAGTGCGCCGCAGAGTCATCGGACGGTGAGTCCGACGACGCCTGGCATCGGGAACTCTTTCAAGCTCCCTTGGCCTTCTTGGTCTTCTCTGGCACCTTATAAGGGGTCGGAGTCAGCATCTTCGTCAGAAGAGCGTCTGCGGGGCCTTCGGGCAAGGGAGCCAGACAGTCGATCTGTCCGGCCATCTTCTGCTAGTCCTGACAAAATTACGGGAGTTTAGATCCCACATAGAGTCAATCTATATAGAAAACAAGTATCCTGTAAAAGATAAAACAACTTACTGCACTGGCATGGCGCTTCGCGCTGAATCCGCGATCCTCAGTAATGGGGGGAGGGACCTCAGCGCTCTTGAACAGCACCCTCCAGGCATCTTCATGAGTCGTATCGAAGAGCCTGTTCAGAGTTCAGTGCTGCGCCAGATTGAACTCCCACAAGGTAAACTACCGTTGTTGGCACGGGAGTATCCAGCGGACGAGCATAACCTGGACTATGTTGACAAGCTTGAGCTACTTGTCCACCATGTGTTGAATACATGACTGGAGTCCGGTCAGCTCTTTTGAATTACCCCAGGACAGGCCCTTCTCTTTTCAGGAGGTGAGCCGCATGGGGATGCTAGATTGGAACTCGGGGGCCGCTACCCATGCTGGGTCGTGCGGCTCGGTGATATAGAACCACCCCGATTGCCACCCCTTTATGGTATCCATGAAGGTGCCCTCAAGCCATGTGATGTTGGGCATCTTGCCCACCATGGCGCCTCCGCACTCCGCCTGGCGACCGCTCACTACCTTCGGCTTGACATTGAAGGTCTTCAGCCATAAGCCGAAGTGGGGCTTGATGTGGAGAAAGGCCTCACACACGACGATAAACGCCGAGATGTTGAGGATAAAGTTCGGGGCCAGATCGTGGAAATCCAGGCCGTAATAAAACATGAGCCCCCGGACGAAGGGATGGAGAGGGAATCACAGTCCACGGAGGAAATGGGTGAGGAATACCACCCTCTCATGGGGCTCGGGGGTGGGGATGAGCTGTCCCTCATCTGGGAGCCGGTGCACGATGTCGTCGGGCAGGTATCCGGCTCTCCTTAGTTTCTTGACGTCTCCCTCCATGACGGAGGAGACCATCCACTTGCCTCCCGCTCCAGACATGTTCGGAGAAGGTTGAGATGGAAGTGAGAGCTTGGGGCTAGAGCTCGAGTGTGCGGGAGCGGATGAGCAGAGGAGGAAGAAGGCGTGGATGGAAAGGTGAATCCTTATCCCTTTATATGGGCGGACAAAATTAAACGTCCCCACTTGCCTGGTAAAACTCGCTTATCCCCCAAGCACCGCGATTGATGGCGCAGTTGGGTTACCCATGCCCGTATTGATGAGAATCCCGTAATAAGGGGACACGATCTCTGCTTTGACAAGACGTGTCGAAAAACTGCCTCGCGTTATGTGCGGGGCTGGTTAAAAGAAACGGTTCGAATAATCCCCGGGCCATGACGTAACGTCATGTTGCCAAAACAAGCTAGCGGATTAGATCTGCGAAAACATTATTCTCTCTACTGTGAAATGTGGAACTTATTTTGCTGGGTCGGACACTATCCTCGTATTCAACTTCTTCTGTAATGTATTCGGAGAAGGAACCCGCCTTGCAATGCCGAAGACAACTGCGCGCCGGACTCATCGTCATTGAAGCCTGGTTCAGGGGCTACTGTGGGAGTCCTGGATTAGGGGGTCTCCGGATAGCCGGACTATCTCCATTGGCCGGACTGTTAGACTATGAAGATACAAGATTGAAGACTTCGTCTCGTATCCAGATGGGACTCTACTTGGCGTGGAAGGCAAGCTAGGCAATACATATATGGATATCTCCTCCTTTGTAACCGACCTTGTGTAACCCTAACCCTCTCCGGTGTCTATATAAACCGAAGGGTTTTAGTCCGTAGGATAACAATCACCACATACAATCATATCATAGGCTAGCTTCTAGGGTTTAGCCTCTCTGATCTCGTGGTAGATCTACTCTTGTAACACCCATATCATCAATATTAATCAAGCAGGACGTAGGGTTTTTACCTCCATCAAGAGGGCCCAAACCTGGGTAAAACATCGTGTCCCTTGCCTCCTGTTACCATCCGGCCTAGACGCACAGTTCGGGACCCCCTACCCGAGATCCGCCGGTTTTGACACCGACACTCGAACACAAAGGGAATCACTTTATCAAGTGGGCGGAGCCGAAATATGGCGCATCGCCGATACCGGATACCTGTCCGGTACCCCGAAGAAGCCGTCCGAAGACTGGCCGCCAGAATGGTTTTATATGGAGGACATCCCCCTTCGAGACCCTGTTCGGCGGGGTCTTCCTGAGTTCAACAATGCTCCTTTGAAGAAGCGCAAAAGTTGGCACCCACAGAGCCCCCAGGCGGAAGACAACGGAGAAGTCTTCTATCTGATGAACCGGATCAAAGCACTGGCTAGATCAGGATTGACAATAATCAAAATTATGTCAATTTGCATAATGCGGGGAGTGCAGCCACTTCAATATCATGGGTACCCCTTGTGGTGTTATAACGGGGCGGATGACGCCACCCGCTGCGGGCGTAAGGGTCCGGACAATGCTGCCGCTCTAGCGAAAATTCTGTCTGAACTGTTCAAGGGTGAGGAAGAGGAGTTCACCCGCATTAAGCCACGGGATGGATTCTCCATGTACAATCCTCCAAGCTGGGTAAGTTATATCTCCCTGCCCCCATTTTTCCCGCATTCTTAATCGTAAGTATTCACCTCGCCACTTTGCGGCAGGAACTGCGAAAAGACATAAAGGGGTCAGCAGCCCTTCTCCACAACCAGAGGACCCTGACCAGGCCCTCGATTCCGGACTTGAAGAAGATCTGGTTATCTCTGTGGAACTCATAGACCGGCAGTTCTATCAGTTAAGTTGCGACGATGCCCTGGTGGCCATTACGGCCGACTATCCCGGACTGCTCCCTGCATCGTAGGTAAGAAAAAACAAAAAGTCCCAACTCCAAAACTAGATCCCCTTTTAGGCACTTCACCCACCATATACACATGGCATCTTTTACAGGGAAGGCATTCGGGACGCCCTGCCGAACCCGCAGCAACTCGCCAACAAGAGGTACTGAGGCCGGGTAGGCCAAAAAGGAAGGCAATCAGGACGGAGACACCGACGCAAAGGTATAGGAAAAACCCCACTCCATGGTTGTCGTCTTTCTCAAAATGTAATGATGCCCATGTTTCTTTAATAGAAAGAACGCTCGCCGAAATATGTCTGGCGATGCTGCCAATCAAGCTTCCACCAGTCAGGCGCCAGGACCGGACATGGAGGCGGAAGGGGATATGGGGCAGGCACCGGATAATCCCCCTACAGAGGATGCGGATAGATTATCCGCTACAAACTCAGAAGTGGAAAGCGCCATGAATCATAGGAGCCGCCGGGCCGTACTCTGCGATGCTTGTTTCTCACCAGAGGCGTTCGATGCCTTCAATTTTGGAGAGGTGTACCTCCGTGCTGCTCCAGATGGTCTAGCCAGAGCCACGAATCAGAATGTAAAGGATGTACGGGTGAGTATATCTGACGATTTATATGTATCAGTAGCCCCTGAGACTTGAAACAGTTAGCAGAACTGATTTAAGGATCATCTATAATGTGCAGGTTCTTACAGAGAAGAGTACTAGGCTGTCCCAAGAGCTGGAGGAATGAAAGACCCAACTGGGGGCCGCTCTTGCCGCGTTGCAGGAACAGAAAAAGCCTCCCGCTGGTAACATTTACTTTAGAGAATGGTGGTTACCATATAGTGTGCGGCGTGTCTGCAGATCTAACAACTGATTTTGCAGATGAGTCCGGAGAAAGTCCGGGGAACCAGCATGTTATGCGACAGCTAGGGGCTGGCAAACGCGTGTTGACTAAGGTTATGCTGGAGAAAAACAATCTCCAAGACGCCAACATTAAGCTGAACGTGGAACTAAAAGACGTTCGGGGCCAGCTTGCGGACTCCGAGAAGGAGAATAAGCGGCTTCGGTGCGGCATTTTCAGTAAGTGTTTGAACGAATCCTTTTTAAAGGAGTTTGGCGAAGAAGCTGTCTAACAGCGTTATGTCTGTAGGTATGCTGACGGGTCGTCCCGCAGAGGAAATGCCTGGGTCTGCGGGTGATCTTCTGTCTGAGCTGTCACATTTGCACGAACAAGTTCGGCAAGTGATGCAGGGCGTTGCCCAGGCCTTGTGGCCGTCCGTCTCCCTGCCAGAAGGCGTTGCAAAGCTTGCGGAGATGCTGAAGGGAGCACGGCGGCGCTTCCGTTTATGGAAGATATCAGCCTACCGACAGGGTGCCAGAGAAGCGTAGGCCATGGTGAAGACGCAGTATACCAAGGCAGACCCAAATCACATGGCCGAGGTCGGACCTGTGGGGCTCAACGGAAAAGAGATCCCCGTTAGCTTAGTTTATGGGCAAGTAGAATTAGCCGCAAAGTATTCTCAACAGGATTGTAAGATGGACCGCCTGTTGGATGGTATAGAGGAGGAATTTAGTCAGTCTGCATGACTATGTAATTAAAGTGACATGTATAATGCCTTCTAGCCAGATTGTAGATCATTTGTCGTTGCGGACCTTTTCGCTTCAACCTCTGGGCCCGATAGTCTGGAGTGAATCTGAATACCAGCTCAGTTATATAAAACCGGGGTATGCGTGGAGACCAGGCGTAGGGGTCATTAGTGCTTTATCAGACAAGTTCCCAACTAGTTATGTTATATTACATGGGTAGTAAGAAACATCTTCCAGGGAGAATAGTTTCGTTAAGGGTTCCTTTCCCTGGGTAAGCATGCCCTAAAGTGCATGTCCGGACTGCGATAAGAAACACAGAAAAAGCATCTGGGGGCAGATATGGACAATAAATAAAAATCATCTTTTGTTCACCTACCGAATATTCCTTTAAGAATGCTAGCTTTCGGCTTCACCCAGTCTGAGGTACACATCCAGCTGACCCGGCAGTAACAATCGCAGAGGTGCTCCCCTTATGCCCTAGCCAAATTAACGGGAACATAGGGCATAAATACAAGAGCCAGGCAACCCAGCTTGGCCAAAACTTAAGTCATATCGATGCATATAATGGTGAAAAAAGGTACATGCGGAAGTATAACACATGTGTTGGGCGTGAGGCCCAGATAAATAATTTAAGCTTCTGTGAAAGAAGTCCCCAAGTATGAAGAGTGCGGCTAGCGCATCTGTGATGTACAAGTGAGGCATAAGGTGACCCTTGAAGGCCTAGAGAAATAATAAGAGAAAGAAAGAAAGGGAAACAAGACATATGATGTATGTGCAGAAAATGGACAAAGGGAGGGGACTAACATAGAGTCCGGTGCTAGGCGTAGAATCTTTGGAGCCTGGCCGCGTTCCATGGGTTCGGCTCGAGTCGACTAGTCGATGCATCCGCAGTCGGTACGCTCCACCGGTCAGAACTTGGTCAATAATGAAGGGACCTTCCCATTTGGGCTCGAGCTTGTTCTTTTTCTTATCCGACAGGCGTAAAACTAGTTCGCCAACGTTATAAGTTTTGGCCCGTACTTCTCTGCTTTGGTATCTGCGAGCCTGTTGCTGATAAAATGCGCAATGGGCTTTGGCTACGTCGCGCTCCTCCTCCAAGGTGTCCAGTCTGTCCTGCCGATTGAGCTCGGCTTCTCTTTCTTCGTACATGCGCACGCGAGGTGAGTCATGAATTATGTCGCAGGGCAGGACTGCCTCTATGCCGTACACCATAAAGAATGGTGTATATCCGGTACTACGATTCGGCGTGGTCCGCAGCCTCCAGAGTACGGAGTCGAGCTCCTCTACCTAATGCATGTCAGACTCCGTTAAGGAACACACTAATCTGGGTTTAATGCCGCTCATTATAAGACCGTTTGCTCGCTCGACTTGACCGTTGGTTTGTGGGTGATAGACTGAATCATAATGAGCTTGATGCCCATTTTGCTGCACCAGAGTTTTACCTCGTCGGCCGTGAAGTTCGTGCCATTGTCAGTGATGATGCTGTGGGGGACGCCATAACGGTGTACAACCCCGGATATGAAGTCTATCACCGGTCCAGATTCGACTGTTTTAACAGGTTTGGCCTCTATCCATTTGGTGAATTTATCCACCATGACCAGTAAGTATTTTTTTCTTGTGGGTTCCCCCTTTAAGGGGTCCAACCATGTCAAGCCCCCAGACCGCAAAGGGCCATGTAATGGGGATTGTTTGGAGGGCGGTGGGTGGCATGTGGCTTTGATTTGCAAAGAGCTGGCAACCGGCGCAACGTTGGACCAAGTCATGTGCGTCTGCCCGGGTTGTTGGCCAATAGAATCATGTGCAGAAGGCCTTGCTTACAAGGGCCCGGGCTGCAGCGTGATGACCGCCAAGTCCGTCGTGAATTTCTGCCAAAATATTCCGCCCTTCCTCTTCAGAGATGCTCCTTTGAAGGACTCCGGTAGTGCTTTTTTTGTACAATTCTCCCTCATGGACCCTGTAGGCCTTGGATCGCCGCACTATGCAGCGTGCCTCATTTTGGTCCTCCGGAAGTTCCTGTCTAGTTAGGTAGGCCAGGAATGGTTCTATCCACGGGGCAATGATGGCCATTATTACGTGGGCTGAAGGTGTTATTTCAGTGGCAGAGCCTCCGATTGTGTCAGAGTATTCGGTATCAGGCATTTTGGCTGGATCCGGACTATTGTTACCGGTGTCTCCTTCCCATACTACAGATGGCTTGAATAGCCTTTCAAGAAATATGTTGGGGGGACCATAGCACAACCTTTAGAGGAATCATCCCCCCAACATATTTCTTGAAAGGCTATTCAAGCCATCCGTAGTATGTCAAGGAGACACCGGTAACAATAGTCTGGACCCAGCCAAAATGCCCGATACCGAATACTCTGACACAATCGGAGGCTCTGCCACCGAAATAACACCTTCATCCCACGTAATAATGGCCATCATCGCCCCGTGGACAGAACCATTCCTCACCTACCTTACTAGGCAGGAACTCCCCGAGGACCAAAATGAGGCACGCTGCATAGTGCGGCGATCTAAAGCCTATAAAGTCCATGAGGGAGAGCTTTATAAGAAAAGCACTACCGGAGTCCTACAATGGTGCATCTCCGAAGAGGAAGGGCGGAACCTCCTGGCTGAAATTCATGCCGGACTCGGCGGTCATGACGCTGCAGCTCGGTCCCTTGTAAGTAAGGACTTCCGTACAGGCTTTTATTGGCCGACGGCCCAGGTAGACGCCCAGGACTTAGTCCAGCGATGCGTCGGTTGCTAGCTTTTTGCAAACCAAAGCCATATGCCACCCACCGCCCTCCAAACTATCCCCATCACTTGTCCCTTTGCGGTCTGGGGGCTTGACATGGTTGGACCCCTTAAAGGCGGAACCCACAAGAAAAAATACTTACTTGTCATGGTGGATAAGTTCACCAAAATGGATAGAAGCCAAGCCTGTTAAGACGGCTGAATCCGGACCGGTGATAGACTTTATATCCGGGGTTGTACACCGTTACGGCGTCCCCCACAGAATCATCACTGATAACGGCACGAACTTTACGGCCGACGAGGTAAAACTCTGGTGCAAAAACATGGGCATCAAGCTCGATTATGCTTCCGTCTATCACCCACAAACTAACGGCCAGGTCGAACGTGCAAATTGTCTTATCATGAGCGGCATCAAACCCAGATTAGTGCAGTCCCTTAAGGAATCTAATACGCACTGGGTAGAGGAGCTCGACTCCATACTCTGGGGGCTGCGGACCACGCCGAATCGCACCACCGGATACACACCATTCTTTATGGTGTACGGCACAGAGGCAGTTTTGCCTTGCGACATAATTCATGACTCACCTCGAGTGCGCATGTACGAAGAAAGAGAAGCCGAGCTCGATCGGTAGGACAGTTTGGACGCCTTGGAGGAAGAGCGTGACGTGGCAAATGCCCGTTCCGCATTCTATCAACAGCAGGCTCGAAGATACCAAAGCAGAGAAGTACGGGCCAAAAATTACAACGTTGGCGAATTAGTTCTACGCCTGCCGGACAAGAAAAAGGACAAACTCAAGCCCAAGTGGGAAGGTCCCTTCATAATTGACCAAGTCCTGACTGGTGGAGCGTACCACCTGCGAGATGCATCGGATAACCGACTCGAGCCGAACCCATGGAACGCAGCCCGTCTCTGAAGATTCTATGCCTAGCGCCAGACTCTGTGTTCGTCTCTTTCCTCTGTCCATTTTTTATATACTTTCTATCTTACATTTCTCTCCTTCTTCTCTCTCTCTCTCTCTCTTATAGCCATTAAAGGCTCATAAAGTGATGCGCTATCCGCGCTCATTAAACCTGGGGGCTTCTTTAAACAGAAGCTTATTTATACGGGCTTCATGCCCAACACATGTGTCACACTTCCACATCTACCTTTTATTCACCATTATATGCATCGATATGACTTAAGTTTTGGCCAAGTTGGGTTTCCTGGCTCCTGTGCTTACCCCTACGTTCCCGATTGTTCGGCTAGGTGGTAAAGGGAGCACCTCTGCGATTGTTACTGCCGGGTCAGCCAGATGTGTACCTCAGACTGGGTGAAGCCGAAAGCTAGCGTTCTTAAGGGAATATTCGGTCGGTGAACTAAAGATGATCTTTTTTTCACTTATTTATCTATACGCCCCCAGATGTTTTTCCTGCGTCTCTTTTCGCAGAATGGACATGCACTTTAGGGCATGCCTCCTAGGGAAAGGAGCCCCTAACGGAACTATTCTCCCTGGAAGATGTTTCTTACTAACCATGTAATATAACATAACTAGTTGGGCACTTGTCTGTTCAAGCACTAATGACCCCTACGCCTGGTCTCCATGCATACCCCGGTTCTTATATAACCGCGAGGGTATTTGGACACACTCCAGACCTTCAGGTCCTGAGGTTGAAGAGAAAGGGTCGGCCATGACAAACAATCTACAATCCGGCTAGAAGGCATTACACATGTCAATTAAAATTACATAGTCAATCTGACTGATTGTATTCCTCTTCAATACCATCTAACAGGCTGTCTAGCTTACAGTCCTGTTGGGAATACTTTGCGGCCAATTCTAATTGGCCGTATACTAAGCTCACAGGGATCTCCTTCCCATCGGGCCCCACGGGTCCAACCTCGGCCATGTGGTTTGGGTCAGCCTTCGTGTACCGCGTCTTCACCATGGCCCAGGCCTCCCTGGCGCCTTGACGGCAGGCCGACATCTTCCACAATCGGAAGCACCGTTGCGCTCCCTTCAGCTTCTCTACAAGCTCTCCAAGGCCTTCGGGCATGGAGACGGATGGCCACAAGGCCTAGGCGATGCCTTGCATCACCTGCCGAACTCGCTCGTGCAGTTGTGAGAGCTCGAGAAGAAGGTCACCCATAGAACCGGGCATTTCCTCTGCAGGACAACCTGTTAGCATACCTACAGACATTACTCTGTTAGTCGACTTCCTCACCGAACTCTTTTTTTCAAAGTTCATTTAAGCACTTACTAAATATGCCGCGTCGAAGCCGCTGATTCTCCTTAACGGAGTCCAATAGCTGGGCACGAACGTCCTTCAGTTCAATGCCCATCTTGGTGTTGGCATCTTGGAGATCGTTCTTCTCCCACCTCACCTTTGTCAGCACACTCTCACCAGCCTTCAGTTGGCGTAGGAGTTGCTGCTTTTCCGGATTTAATTCGGCGCCATCTGCAATTTCATTTGTCAGATTTTCACCCACGCCGCACTTCGCAAAATACTTATCTTTCAAAGCATATATTACCAGAGGGGGTCTCCTTGGGCTCCCCTGCCGCGGCTCGTGCGGCCTCAAGTTGGGCTTTGCACTCTTCCAGCTCCTGGGATAGTAGGGTATTCTTTTCTGTAAGAACCTGCATAACAAATGATCCTTAAATCAGTTATCCTAACTATTTCAAGTCTTGGGGGCTACTAGTATATATATAATTACCAAAATTTTCTTACCCGTATGTCTTTTACATACTGCTCCGTGGCTCTGGCTAGACCATTTTGAGCGGCACGGAGGTACGCATCTTCCGAATTGAAGGCATCCAATGCCTCTTGGGAGAAACAAGCGTCGTGAAGAACTGTCCGGCGACGCCTGTGGTTCATGGCACTCTCCACCTCGAAATTGGTGGCAGATGGCATGTCCGCATCCTCTGTCGGAGGAGCGTCCGGTGCACGCCTTGTGTTCGCCTCTGCTTCCGGACCAGGCTTTGGAGCCTGGCTGGTGGAGACGCGATTGGCAACCTCTCCAGATATAGTCCGGCGAGGTCTCTTCGTCCTGAAGAGAGCACGAGCGTTAGTATGCCTCGAAGGAATAACAACTGGGAATTAGATGGCGCGCTATACCTTTGTGCCGGCGTCTCAGTCCGGACCGCACTTCTTTTCAGCCCGTGGGGCCTTGCCGCCCCTCGTTGGCTAGTCGCCGCAGGCTCGGCCTCCCGTCTCAGGGACCTGCACTGCAAAATACGGTTGTCATACGGCAATCGAAAACATGCGAGGATAGATCCCTTTTCAAAGTGCTGGGACATTAGTCTCAGTTACCTGTGAGGCTGGGAGTAGCCCTGGGTAATCAGCCGTAATGGCCACCAAGGCGTTGTCCTTGCTCAATTGATGAAACACCCCATCAATCAGCTCCACAGATAAGTCCGGATCCTCTTGAGAGGCCGGGTCGAGGGACCGTCCCGGATCCTCGGGTTGTGGAGGAGGGCTGTTTATTTCTTTAACAGCCTGGTGCAGTTCCTGCGTTAAAGTCGTTAGACTGAATATTTAACGATGGGAATATAAAACGGATGGGCAAGTAAAAGTGTCCACTTACCCAACTTGGGGGATTGTACATGGAAAATCCACCATGTGGGTTGACGCGGAGAAATTCCTCCTCTTCTCCCTTGTACAAAGCGGACAAGGTCTTTATTAGAGCGACAGCCGAATCCGGCCCCTTACGGCCGTAGCGGGTGGCGTCATCCTCCCCATTGAAGTCCCACATGGGGCGGCCTCTATACTGAAGCGGCTGCACCCCTCGCATGACGCATGCGGCCATGACCCCGATCATGGTCAGTCTGGAATGAGCTAACAATCTTATCCGGCCCATCAGGTAAAGAACGTACGTGTCACTTTCCCTCTGAGGGATCCGTGGACGCCAGCTTAGGCGCTTCTTTAGGGGAGCACTGTCGAACTCAGGGAGGCCAATCCGGACAGGATCAAGTAGTGGGACATCCTCTATATAAAACCATTCCGAAGGCCAGTCCTCGGACGCCTTCTTTGGGGTTCCAAATAGATATCCGGTCCTGGCGATGCGCCACACTTCAGCTCCGCCCACTTGATATATTGACCCCTTCTTAGAACGGGGCACAAGGCAGAATAGCCTTTTCCACAGTGCGAAATGAGCCTCGCAGCCCAAAAATAGCTCGCAAAGGGCTACGAAGCCCGCGATATGCAATATGGAGGCAGGCGTGAGGTTGTGCAGCTGGAGGCTGTCGGATTTCGGGTTCCGACAGACCCTCGAGGTTCGAACACTGGGGTGCACGCGGAGAATTCGCCTTATACCTACCTGCACCCCTCCGCCTCGCTAAGATCTAATCTATGGAAAGAATAGCACAAGAGACATAGGGTTTATACTAGTTCGGGCCACCATTGTGGTGTAATACCCTACTCCAGTGTGTGGTGTGGTGGATTGCCTCTTGGGCTGATGATGATGAGCAGTACAAGGAAGAACAGCCTCGCGAGGGTCTTGAGCACCCTTCATACTCCGCTATGTTGTTGGAGACCTTTTCACCTTGTTGGAAACAGAGCTGTACAGCGTAGTGGAGCTTGTCTTGATGACTCTGGTCGTGCTGAATTCGAGATGAAACGCTTGCAGTTCTATGTTCCACTCAGCGACCCTTCCGGCTGAGTTAGGGCTCCTGAGCACTCTCTCCAAGGGGTATGACGAGACGACCTTGATGGGGTGACCCTGAAAATAGTGCCACAGCTTGCGCGAGGCCACCACTAGCGCGAGGAAGAGCTTCTAAGGAATGGGGTACCGTGCCCTCGCGTCCCGCAACACCGTGCTGACGAAGTACACTGGGTGCTTGACGAGGTTGTGTGCGTCAGTGCTGGTGACGCCCCTCGGAGTCCATGGCGCCTCCTGAGGCGATGGGGCCTCCGGAGGCTGGCCATCTGGGAGAGGGGCCCCTTCCGCCTCCGGTGCACTCCTCTGCGGTGGCTGATCCTCCTTAGCCGCGGTGGCGGTTTCTGTGGGCCTTCCTTGTTCCTGTTTTGCCTTGTCCCGGGCTGCTGCTGTGGTTTTGATTCGACGCTCCTCCCTAACCGCCACCAGTGCTGCGCTGGCGGAGTAGGGAGTGGCGGCGAGGTAAAGCACCAGGGGCTCTTGAGGGCGCGGAGCCACCATGACCGGAGGGATGGTCAGGTATCTCTTGAGATCTTGGAACGCCTTGTCAGCCTCTTCAGTCCATTCAAAGGGCCCCTTTTTCTTCATTAGCTGGAAAAAGGGCAGCGCTCGCTCCCCCAACTTGGAGATGAAGCACCCTAGCGCGGTCACGCGCCCAGTGAGCTTCTTCATTTCTCTGAGGGTCTTTGGCGGGCTCATGTCCTCGACCACCTTGACCTTTTCCGGGTTAGCCTCGATGCCTCGGTGGGACACGAGGAAACCCAAGAGCTTGCCCGAGCGGACTCCGAACACACACTTCTCTGGGTTGAGCCGCAGGTTCACTGCGTTGAGGCTCGCGAAGGTTACCTCCAGGTCTTGTATCAGGGTCCTGGCCTCCCGAGACTTCACCACTATGTCATCGATGTAAGCCTCGACGTTCTTCCCGAGCTGCGGGCCCAAGGTGATGTGCATCAGCCGCTGAAAGGTCGCCCCTGTGTTACGCAGCCCAAATGGCATGCATGTGTAGCAGTACACCCCACACGGGGTTAGGAAGGCTATCTTTTCGATGTCTTCTACCGCCATCTTGATCTGGTGATACCCAGAGAAGGCATCCAAGAAGCATAGCAGGTCGCATTCTGCGGTGGAATCGACAATCTGGTCGATGCGGGGGAGCGGGAACGGATCTTGCGGGCATGCCTTGTTGAGGTTGGTGAAGTCGACACACATGCGCTCCTTCCCTCCCTTCTTTGGCACAACGACAGGGTTGGCCAACCAATCCAGGTATCAGACCTCGCGAATGACCCCAGCGGCTTCTAGCTTGCGGGTCTCTTGGACGATGAAGGCCTGCTTTTCTGTGAACTGCCGCCTTGCCTTCTGCTTCACAGGGCGCACGTTGGGGCACACGTTGAGGTGATGCTCGATTACGCTCCTAGGGATCCCCACCAACTAGTCAGGCTCCCAAGCGAATACCTTCTTGTTCGCGCACAGGAACCTGACCAGGGCCTCCTCCTGCTCGGGCTCGAGGTTGGCGCCTATGGTGAAAGTGGCATTGGTGGACCCGTCCTCATCGACGGGTATCTGCTTGGTTTCTGCCTTGTCTTGGGTGAACAATTGTTTCTTCTTGGCGAGTGCAGCCCCCTTGGGCTCGGGGGTCTCCGAGTCGGCGGGCTGTGCCGACGCCGCCGTCTTGAAGGCGAGCTCGAGCACTCGCAGCGCGTCTCCGGTGTCCCCGTGCACGGTGAGGACACCGCTGCTCCCGGGCATCTTCATGAGGTTGTACGCCGGGTGCGTCGCGGCCATGAACTGGGCCAGCGCTGGATAGCCGAGGATGGCGTTGTAGGGGAGGCCGATGGGGGTGATGTCGAAGTCGACCAGCTCCGTGCGGAAGTTGTCGTAGGTGCCGAAGGTTACTGGGAGCCGGATCTGTCCCAAGGAGCTGGATGACCCGCCCCCAACGCCTGAGAAGGGACGGCTGGGTTGCAGCCATTCCAGGGGTATGCAGAGGAGGTTGAAGGCCTCAACGGAGAGCATGCTGAGGCCCACGCCGCCATCGATGAGAGTTCTGGTGACGGCCACCTGGCAGATGGTGGGGGTGCACAGCATGGGGAGCGCACCCGAGCAGGCCGAGTTGGAGGGGTGGTTCTCCGAGCTGAAGGTCAGGCCGGCCTTGGGCGCCGCCCGGTCCGGGGGAGCCCCCTGCCACGTGGAAGCGACGCTGACCCGCTGGATGAACGGCTTGACGTGGTGACTTGTAGGCGGCGCCTGCGAGCCGCCCAGGAGGGCCGCGACGACCGGGGGTGTTGGTGTAGTGTGGTGGGTGAGGAAGAGGCTGCGGAGCTCTTCCCAAGAGGCCATGGAGGCTGCCGGCAGGTGGAGCGGCCATGCACGCGGAGCGCCGGTAAGGGCCATGGGAAGCCAGTTGGCCATGACCCTATCATCACCTCCAGCTTCGAGGATGGCCTCCTCGTACACCAGCAAGAAGGACAGCGGATCAGTCGCGCCGCTGTAGCGTGGCGGCGTCGTTGGCTTGAACTTGTCTGGCCACCGTACCCATTGCAGGGCTGGGGCCAGGGCTCGGAGGCCCCTGGCCCCCGTGCTGGCGCCGGCGGCCGGAGCGGGCGACGCGCTACTCATCGCGGGGTAGGTCGTGGCGGTGGCGGAAGGGAAAACTCCGGTGCACCCCTACCTGGCGCGCCAAATGTCGGATTTCGGGTTCCGGCAGACCCTCGAGGTTTGAACACTGGGGTGCATGCGGAGATTTTGCCTTCTACCTACCTGCACCCCTCCGCCTCGCTAAGATCTAAGCTATGGAAAGAACAGCACAAGAGACACAGGGTTTATACTGGTTCGGGCCACCGTTGTGGTGTAATACCCTACTCCAGTGTGTGGTGTGGTGCATTGCCTCTTGGGCTGATGATGATGAGCAGTACAAGGAAGAACAGCCTCGCGAGGGTCTGTTCTTGGCTGGGGGGATGAACTGCTGGGAGGAGTTCAGTCGCCCTTCTCTGTCTCTGTGTGTGATGCTACTCGATCCTATCCTAGCTTGTTTCTCTCTTGGCTTCTAGATTCTCCCTTCCTGATTGCCCCACTACCCTGGGGGTGGCTAGTCCTATTTATAGGCAAAGGCCCTGGGCCTCTTCCCAAATATTGAGCGGGAAGGGCGCCAACATTTGGCCATTTTGAAGGGGAACATCTGGTACACTTATCCTGACTAAAGTTGGTCCTAGCCTGCCAAAGGCTCTGGTGGTGACGCTGGCTTGGGCTCCACAATGACTTCCTCCCTGCCGTTGGACTGGTCTTGGTCTCGTTGCACCGAAACGGGTGCCTTTACTTGATGCTCTCGCCTGCGCTTGCTCCCTTTGCACCAAAGAGGAAAGGAGGACACTGCGCGGGCTGGCGCCCGCCTTGCGCCCTTGGTCGTCATGGCTTGCGTCACGGGCACCTCGTGAGGTACCCCGCCTTGATCTCTCCGCCTCCTCGCGAGCCAGCCTGATGAGGCCGTGCCAGAGGAAGCTCCGTGTCGTCCGCCCCGCGAGGCTTGGCCCCTCGCGAGGGTCTTGGGTCTGTGTTGATGAAGATGGGCCATGCTGGGCCCCTCCTCGAGCCACGCCGCAGGCCGCAGGCAGGCAAGTCTAGGGACCCCGGTTCCCAGAACGCCGACAGAGGCCATAGAACTCCAGGAGCCCCCGGAGAAATGGATGAATTGGAAATCTGAGCCCTCTTATTAAGTAAGGGACAAGGCATGCCCACTCTCCTTTAGAGGGATTGGGGGCGCTCTCCGCTTGCTCTCCGCCATTATAGGTGGCAAGTCCCGCTCGAACCGGGACCATATAGGCCGGGGGGAGAAATCCCTTGGTCTGGAGCGTCACTAGCTCGTTGTGCGGTATGGAGCACCTCTTCCAATCTCCAGGCTGAGGGCTGGAAGGGCGAGAGGAGGAGCTGCGGTGGCCGGCCATGATACAATGGACCTTTGTCGGATACGCTCTGATGAATACTCGCGGAGGGGAGAAGGTGTGGTTTGGATCTAAATCCTCGTCCCCTTAAATAGGCGGCTCATTCACGCGGCTAGGGGTGTAAATATAAAAAACACCCTGACTTTTTGTATTCGTTTGACATGTGGAAGACGGCCATTATTGGGCGTGGAAGCCAAGGAGCACTACATTTACAAGAAGCCGGACACTATTCAATAGGTACACGGAATTTGGAGGAGAACCCGCCTTGCAATGCCGAAGACAATTTGCGCGCCGGACTCATCGTCATTGAAGCCTGGATCGGGGCTACTGAGGGAGTCCTGGATTAGGGGGTGTCCGGATAGCCGGACTATACCTTCGGCCGGACTCATGGACTATGAAGATACAAGATTGAACACTTTGTCTCGTGTCCGGAAGGGACTTTCCTTGGCGTGGAAGGCAAGCTTGGTGACACGGATATGTAGATCTCCTACCATTGTAACCGACTCTGTGTAACCCTAGCCCTCTCCGGTGTCTATATAAACCGAAGGGTTTTAGTTCGTAGGAACAAAAATCATACCATAGACTAGCTTCTAGGGTTTAGCCTCCATGATCTCATGGTAGATCTACTCTTGTACTACCCATATCATCAATATTAATCAAGAAGGACGTAGGGTTTTACCTACATCAAGAGGGACCAAACCTGGGTAAAACATCGTGTCCTCTGCCTCCTGTTACCATCCGCCTAGACGCACAGTTCGGGACCCCCTACCCGAGATCTGCCGGTTTTGACACCGACAATGGGATGGTGCTCTGTGGTATTTGGGAGAAGTAGATCCTCACCACTTTTGGCCACCTGCCGGAGTATCCAACATGCTCTAAGGCTGTGCGTTGGTATTGTATCCTCTGTACTATGAATTTTGCAGGGTCCGTTGAGCCATCCTTCCAGTATGGTTCCATACCCTGTAGAGGGGTTTTGCTTTTTGGTAGTTGACCCGGGTGTATTGTGATAATGCACCCTTTCAGACTGGGTTTGTATTTAGGGCCAGATTATCCCAAAAGTTTATTTCAGTTTTCCAGGCACTTTCCATCGCACAGTACATTCGTACTATGGACGCCAAGTCAGCGAAGCGTGTTATCTCACGGCGATTTATGGCGTTAAGGATTCCCTTGTCCGTGCAATTATTGCAGAAAATAGGATTGCGTCTTCCTCGCGACAGTCCTTAACCTTGTTCATCGCAAGGAGGAATCTGGCCCAATAGTGATGTACTGTTTCCTGGGGCTCTTACCTGATGTGGGAAAGATCGCTTATGTTTGGGTGGGTGGGTGGAATTGAATCCGAACCCTCACCTGATCTGGGATCTAGGGGCCGAGGAATTTCCAATTTTGGAAGTTCCGGTTCCGGGGTGTGACCCGATAATCCTGGCCCCTGCCTGACTCTAAGTTTAGGGATTGGATGTTGTCCTCCCACAAACGGGCGTCTGGCTCAGAGAGCTCGGGAATCCGGGCATAGTTGGTCCTCAAGATGGAGGAAAGGTCACCGCATTGTTCCTCCACCACTGCAACATGATGGGTGACTGGTGGAGAGTTAATCTCCCTTTGATCGGGTTTAAGCCCAATCCGATCATAGTCCGTAGCGACTCCCAAGGCGGCGATGCGATCTAAGAGCTCGTTTAAGGAGGCGAGCTCCATTGGATCCATCTGTTCGGCGAGTGCCGACTTGACGTGGAGGCTGTTTTTGATGACCCGAAAAGTCACCGTCGGCGCGGCGGCCGAACAGGCGGTCATGATGAAACCGCCTAGCTGGTGAGTTTGGCCGACAGCCAAAGCTCCCCCGACAGTAGTACTGTCTTTAAAGATGAGATGAGACATCCATCCTTCTGGCGACGGCACAGAGGAACTCTCAATGAAAGCACCAATGTCGGTGTCAAAACCGGCGGATCTGGGGTTGGGGGTCCCGAACTATGCGTCTAGGCGGATGGTAACAGGAGGCAGGGGACACGAAGTTTTACCCAGGTTAAGTCCCTCTTGATGGAGGTAAAACCCTACGTCCAGCTTGATTAATATTGATGATATGGGTAGTACAAGAGTAGATCTACCACGAGATCAGAGAGGCTAAACCCTAGAAGCTAGCCTATGGTATGATTGTATGTTGTCCTACGGACTAAAACCCTCCGGTTTATATAGACACCAGAGAGGGCTAGGGTTACACAAGGTCGGTTACAAAGGAGGAGATATACATATCCGTATTGCCTAGCTTGCCTTCCACACCAAGTAGAGTCCCATCCGGACATGAGACGAAGTCTTTAATCTTGTATCTTCATAGTCCGGCCAAAGGATATAGTCCAGCTGTCCGGAGACCCCCTAATCCAGGACTCCCTCGGTAAGATTTGGAGTGGAAACTCTTCTTCGGTCTTCAAATGTTGAGAATGATGACGAGAACCACCACTGAGAATTGTTGAGGCACTCCGGAATGAAAATTAGAAAGGTTGAGCCAACGATGAAAAGAATTTGAAATATCATGGAGAAAGGCATTAGACTGATGATAATTCATACTTACTTCAAACTTTGAATGAATTTGAAAATAACTCCGGAAAGAATTAGAAGGGTCAGGTAAGATCCTGGGAAAAGACTTGTGGGTTAGGGCCCACTCAAAAGGAACACCGTTGAAGAGATTTAAAAGAGATTGCACCGGTTGAATTAAATGACTTGAATGAGATAACATCCTCGAAAGATCTTGAACGAATGCAAAGTGGAAACATGAATCCTCGAGATATCTTCAGCACTCCGGATATAAAAATAGCAAGAGGTGGATGATTAAGAGGTGCACCGGCATGAGAAAGCATTAGAACCGAGCAAAGGATATGATCGACAAAGCTTGAATTAAATCCATCGGAGAAGAAAAGAACGAAAATGATGAACTTGAAGCTCCGTTAGAATCTTCCTGAGAATCACCGGATAAGAACATTGAAGGAAAAGAATGAATAAAGTTCACATGAATAGAATGGATACTTGATTAAGATATATGAGTCCTTGAAGAAAAAGGGTGGGAGGGCGGGAAAAACAAAGACAGCTTGGAGACGGATGAAACAAACACCGTTGAGAACACTTAGAGTTGATCTTGCGAATGTTGAAAATGATCGGATCCACTTGAAGAGAAACACGCCGGTTGAAAAAGGATTGACATGACAATCTTGATTATCAAGAGGGATTTGTATTCCCATGGAAATATGAGAACACCATTTAGGAAAGATATGGAATCAACACTTGACTTCGAAGCAACTCGAATACCACAATCAAAACAAAACAAAGGATTGGCTTGCAAAATAAGCCGAAACAAACATATGATAGAGATTTCGTCTGAAGTTTTCATGGTGGGGCCCACACGGGCTCGATCGTACAACACCATCATGTACAAGGCAGTACACATGACATATGAAGCGTCCCCGAGTCAGCATAGCCAAGGACTCTTTAAGACACAACAAGACCACTGTAAAACCAACCGTGGATAGGCGGACCACTAGACGTCGAACCCCAATCTCATATCATGCATGTGTCGGAAAGATATCCTAGGAGATACTTGAATTCCCACTTATAAACTCCCGAAACTTTCTGGTTATGCAATCCGGTGTTGGGGATACAGGGGAAGCATAATATCTCACCCAAACTAACAAATCCTACATCTAGCTGTATCCATCCTTCAACACATAACCAAGAAACCTTCGGAAATCATTTACCTCAACCTTAGAAAAGCATCCGTTATACGAGTTATGGCAATACTCCCGAACTCCCGCCCCAGTACTGGGTGGCGTCGAGGTTATCTCACCAACAACTCCATAAAAGAGATTTTCGATGTCGGTGAACTCAGGTATTCCAGAACTGCAATGATAAAATTGTGACGACAACACCTCGGAGCTCAACTCCCCGGGACACTCCCACAACCCCTAAATGTCAGGAGGCACCAAGAACAATGTTCTCGTCACAAAACCATTAGAACGTTTCCAAGATACCCGCGTGATCCTAAATTTTTTTAGTGAAATTTGAGAAGAGAAGAGTCAAAACTCTACGTCAGGAGGCCTCACCAGAGAGACGAAGGGACTGAGGAGTAAAAAGAATCCTACTCTCCGATATATATATATATAATCCTATAAGACTCAAAACATTTTTCTAGACTCAACAACGTCAGCGATTCGATCAAGCAGGGGGCTCCTAAGTCAGGGATGGCTCTAGTTACCAACTTGTAACACCCACGATGCGGCTATATCTCCCACGTGTCGGAGCACGACTTAGAGGCATAACCGCATAGTAGGCATGTCACAAGAGGGGTAATCTTTACACATCCCATGTACTGAATAAGAAAGGGATAAAGAGTTGGCTTACAATCACCACTTCACACAATACATAAATATAGTATTACATCAACCAGATACATTCAAGGTCCGACTACGGAACCAAATAAAGAAAGACAACCCCTAATGCAAAAGATCCCTGATCGCCCCGACTGGGCTCCACTACTGATCAACTGGAAACGAAACAACAAAACGAACACGATCTTCATCTAGCTCCCACCTGAGATGGGTTGCGTCACCTGCACTAATATCATCGGCACCTGCAACTGGTTTTTGGAAGAAACTGTGAGTCACAAGGACTCAGCAATCTCACACCCGCAAGATCAAGACTATTTAAGCATATGGGTAGGAAAACATAGTGAGGTGGAGCTGCAGCAAGCACTAGCATATATGGTGGCTAACTTACACAAATGAGAGCGAGAAAATAAGCAAAGCACGGTCGTGAACTAGAAGTGATCCTGAAACTACTTACGTTCAAGCATAACACAAGAACCGTGTTCACTTCCCAGACTCTGCCGAAAAGAGACCATCACGGCTACACATGCGGTTGATGCATTTTAATTAAGTCAAGTGCCAAGTTCTCTACAACCGGATATTAACAAATTCCCATCTGCCCATAACCATGAACATGGATTTCGAAAGTTCAAAACCCTGCAGGGGTGTCCCAACTTAGCCAATCACAAGCTCTCATGGTCAACGAAGGATATTCCTTCTCCCAGGAAGACCCGATCAGACTCGGAATCCCAGTTACAAGACATTTCGACAATGGTAAAACAAGACCAGCAAAGCCGCCTGAATGTGCCGACAAATCCTGATAGGAGCTGCACATATCTCGTTCTTAGGTCACACCGGATGAGCCATACGTCGGGTTGGCATAGACCCTGGTTGCCCAGGGGGCGCCGGACGTCGCTCAGGTTGGACCAACACTTAGAGAAGCACTTTCCTGGGAGGGTTAAAATAAAGATGACCCTTGAGTCTGCAGAACCCAAGGGAAGGTGATAGGTTGTTAGTACAAATGTAAAACCAAGGTTGGGCCTTGCTGGAGGAGTTTTATTCAAGGCGAACTGTCAAGGGGTTCCCATTATAACCCAACCACGTAAGGAACGCAAAAATCAAGGAACATAACACCGGTATGACGGAAACTAGGGCGGCAAGAGTGGAACAAAACACCAGGCATAAGGCCGAGCCTTCCACCCTTTACCAAGTATATAGGTGCATTAAAGTAAACAAGATATAATAATGATATCCGAACAATAATCATGTTCCAACAAGGAACAAACTCCAACTTCACCTGCAACTAGCAACGCTATAAGAGGGGCTAAGCAAAGCGCTAACATGGCCAAACAACGGTTTGCTAGGAAAAGGTGGGTTAGAGGCTTGACATGGCAATATGGGAGGCATGATATAGCAAGTGGTAGGTATCGCGACATAGCAAAAGAACGAGCAACTAGCAAGCAAATATAGAAGTGATTTCGTGGGTATGGTCATTGTCGGTGTCAAAACCGGCGGATCTCGGGTAGGGTGTCCCGAACTGTGCATCTAGGCAGGATGGTAACAGGAGGCAAGGGACACGAAGTTTTACCAAGGTTCGGGCCCTCTCAATGGAGGTAAAACCCTACGTCCTGCTTGATTAATATTGATGATATGGGTAGTACAAGAGTAGATCTACCACGAGATCGGAGAGGCTAAACCCTAGAAGCTAGCCTATGATATGATTGTATGTTGTCTATGTTGTGCTACGGACTAAAACCCTCCGGTTTATATAGACACCGGAGAGGGTTAGGGTTACACAAAGTCGGTTACAATGGTAGGAGATCTGTATATCCGTATTTTCAAGCTTGCCTTCCACGCCAAGGAAAGTTCCTTCCGGACACAGGACGAAGTCTTCAATCTTGTATCTTCATAGTCCAGGAGTCCGACTGAAGGTATAGTCCGGCCATCCGGACACCCCCTAATCCAGGACTCCCTCAGTAGCCCCTGAACCAGGCTTCAATGACGACGAGTCCGGTGCGCAGTTTGTCTTCGGCATTGCAAGGTGGGTTCCTCCTCCAAGTACTTCATAGAAGATTTTGAACGCAAAGATAGTGTCCGGCTCTGCAAAATAAGTTTCCACATATTATCATAGAGAGAACAACATTTACACAATTCTAATCTGCTGACGTATTCCGTAGTGTGACACACCACGGCCAAGCCTTTATCCGAGTCGTTTCATTATCCCACCTCAGCGCGTTATGAGAGGTGGTTTCCTTGGCATGTCTTGTCAAAGCAGAGATCGTGTCCCCTTATTCTGGGATTCTCATCAATACGGGCGTGGGTAACCCAACCGCACCATTGATTAGAACGCTTGGAGATAAGCGAGTTTTACCAGGCTGGTGGGGACATGCAGTTGCGTCCGCCCATATAAGGGGATAAGGATCCACCTTTCCACCTACGCCTTCTTCCTCCTTTGCCTATCCATTCTTGCGCACTCGAGCTCCAGCGCCCCAGTCCGCACTCAAACCTCAATCTTCTCCAGCCATGTCCAGAGCAGGAGGCAAGTGGATGGTCTCCTTCATCACGGAGGGTCACATCAAAAAGCTGAGGAAGGCTGGATACCTGTCTAACGACATCGCGTACCGGCTTCTCGAAAAGGGGCAGCTCATCCCCACCCCTAGGCCCCACGAGAGGGTGGTGTTCCTCCCCCATTTTCTCCATGGACTAGGCTTCCCTCTTCACCCATTTGTTCGGGGGCTCATGTTCTACTACGGCCTGGATTTCCATGATCTGGCCCCGAACTTTGTCCTCAACATCTCGGCGTTTATCGTCATGTGTGAGGCTTTCCTCTGCATCCGCCCCCATTTCGGCCTATGGCTCAAGACTTTCAACGTCAAGCCGAAGGTGGTGCGCGGCAACCAGGTGGAGTACGGAGGCACCATGGTTGGCAAGATGGCCAACGTCTTATGGCTCGAGGGCTCCTCTATGGAGACCCTAAAGGGGTGGCAATCAGGGTGGTTTTACATCATCGAGTCGCGCGACACCGAATGGGTCGCACCCCCCGAGTTCCGATCCGGACCCCCTATGTGGCTCACCTCCTGGAAGGAGACAAGCCTGTCTTGGGGTAAAAAAGGAGAGCTGACCGGACTCCAAACATGCATCCAAACCCTGTCGGACAAGAAGCTCAAACTTGTCAATGTAGTCCAGGTTATGCTCATCCGCCTGATCCTCCCCTGTCAACAACGGGCTTTCAACCTGTGGGAGTTTGACCCGGCGCGGCACCAAACTCTGAGCAGGCTCTTCGACACGACGTATGAAGATGCCTGGAAGGTGCTTTTCAAAGGCGCCGAGGCTCCCGCATCCGCTACCGAGGATCGCGGATTCAGTGTGCAGCGTCACGCTCTCGCGGTAAGCTATTTTTTTCCTTTTACAGGGTATCAGTTTTTCATAGTTTGACTCCATGCGGGATCTAAGCTCCCTTACCTTTGACAGGATTGGCAGGTGACGTCCGGACAGATCAACTGTCCGGCTCCTTTGCCCGAAGGCCCAGCGGACGCTCGCTTAGCGAAGCTGCTGGTTCCGGCACCCTATATGGTGCCAGAGAAGAAGGCCGCGAAAAAGGCCACGGGGACTTGAAAGAGTGCCTGGCGCCAGGAGGTGTCGGGTCCATCATCCGGTGGTTCCGAGGCGCATTCCTCTCGTGAAGACGAGGAGGAAGAAGAAGAGACCTCTCCCCCTCCAGTGGGAGGAGAGAATAAAAGGAAGACCGCCATCTCTGGGGAGGCCGGAGGGTCCAAGAAGGGGAAAACCCTTCCTCCGGACTACTCCACCGACGCCGACGACGGCGAAGAGGAGTGGCATCCCAGGGCCAAGCCCCTGGCAAAATCGCAAGTATCCGGACACTGAAGTAATTTGTAGTATTTGTTTATTGCACAGCTTTCCCTTACGCCGAATACATTTATGCAGCCCGCCCAAAGACCGGCTCGACGCATCGTCGAGCGGCTCACTGGATTCGTTGGATGTGAACTCGCTTCACACGGCTTCCTCCCCCCATCCTACGGATGACACCGAAGTGTTGTCCCGACAGGTCCCAAGCCAGGAGGAGGTGGTCCTGGAGGCGCCGCAAGCCGACCTCCCGGACCCCAGGAGTAAAGGGGATGAAACCCCCCAGGGCTCCAAGTCTGGCTCTAGGCCGGACACCGCTCCGGAACCTTCAAAGGTTCCAAAGTCCGGCGGGGGACCTCCTTCCAAGAGGAGCAAGCTGACCCCGCCGGTGACCCCCGTCCAACCGGAGGCGCTGGACAATATGTTGGAGGCGCTCCAAGGCGCCTCCATCGACAAGGAGCACCGCGCTATTATGAGTGTGGTGGTCCAGAAGGTTCAGTCCGCCAAGAGCGGACTGACTGAAGCTTGTACTAGCCTTTTAACAGGCTTTGAGGTAAGTAAAGGATGTGTGAATAATATTACCGCATAGACAGTAGCCCCTGATGCTCTGTTGGGCGTTCGGGAAGAAAACCGAATAGAGGATCAAAGAATTCGTAGGAGCCTAACAAAACGAGTCAATATGTGTATGCAGGCTTCTCTGCTGGCGTCCGCCGCACTGACTGCGGAAGTGGACACGCTGAAGCAGAGCCTCGAGAAGTCCGAGCAAGAGCTTGGGCGTGCCAAGAAGCAGCTCAAGGAGAAGGAAGGTAAGAAATACCTTGTTTGAATATGTATAAAAAGGTGCAATTGCAAAAAATGACAGGACTATCGTTGCTATTGTAGGGGCCACGTCTGAGGTGGCGACCCTGAAGCAGGCGCTGGCCGAGGCCGAGAAGAGGGCGGCCACGGAGCGCACCGAGCGGGAGAAGTATGAGGCCGAGGTTGGCAAAGTGCGGCAAGAGCTCCAGGTTCTCATGAAGAAACATGAGAGTTTGGAGCTTGACTTGAAGACGCGAGCGTCCGAGCTCGTGGCGGCTATTGAAAATGCCAAGTCTGCCAAGACTGAATCCCAAAAGACCCTCCAATAGTTGGATGAGGTGAAGAAGATAGCGGCGGGTAAGGAATTCTTTATGCAAAGAAAACATATAAATGTGAGTTACTTGTTACTTACCTGAATCCGGAGCGCTCCAGGAGCGTTCGCAGATCTTCCCCGGAGTGTGTCCGATGCCGCCGCATTCTATCGAGCCGAGGAGGGCAGCTCGACAGAGAAGGTGTTCTGGTCTCAGTATGTTGAGGCCGGACACCCCGTACCCCTGAGCGACCAGCTGAAGCAGCTGGTCGAGCTCCACAAGGCAGCCGAACAGGCCATGGAGGGCCTCTTGGTCCGGCTGTGGCCTGGAGAGGCTTCGCCTGGGAGCTATTTAGGGCTAGTGCGGCGGCTGGTGGAGGCCTGTCCAAGGCTCGGAGTCATCAAGCACTCCTTCTGCATTGAAGGTGCCCGTAGGGCCCTTGCCTGTGCTAAGGTGCACTGGGGCAAGCTGGATGCCGAGAAGCTTGTGAAGGACGGGCCACCGCCGGGGAAAGAGCACGCAAGCCCGAGAATTACTATAAGGATGTTCTGAAGGGTGCCTGCCTTGTGGCGGATGAATGTTCTAGGGATGTAATTTTTGAGTGAAACTTGCTTGTTTTGTCCTATGCGCTGGAAACTTGTTCATGTGCGCTAAGCAATGCTATTTGTAATTTAAAATATTACCTTCTGTGCGGCTTTTTATCAATTCTGAGAGATGGCGAGTCGTCGGCTTCTGCCCCCGTGCCGCTAGTGCTGGGGTGTTCGGGGATAAACCTGAGCGCTCTTTTTCCCATGTTTGGGTCCTTCGAGGGAGGCGCTCAGCCCAACGAACAAGGCAATCGGACTATAATGCGTGAACACTATCACTTAGCCATAGAATTCTATAATTTTAAATTTCGGCGAAGCCCCTGGTATTCGGAAGACCGAGTTCGCGGCGCGATCCACGCCTTGGCTGGACAGAGCCGGCTCCTCGCCCTAAGCGGCATAAGTCTTTAGGGACTCGAAAGACCTCTCGAACAGCGAGCAGCTCTCGCCTCATCATGACAGTCAGTTTTAGCTTTCTCCACTAAGGTGCTCGGCCTAGCTCAACTGGGGCTCAATCGCAGTGGTTCTCCTAGTGCTACCTTAGCCGATATAGCGGAACGTAAGGCACCAAAACATAGGAGCCGGGCAAACCCAACTATTGACCCAAGACATGATTCGGAGCCGATGCATATAATGCTATAAGTTTGGGGTGCCGCACTTGTTAAAGTGTTCGGACTTCTCACACCATATTGAGGGGTACTAAAGCCCCTGGCGTATTTTGGCCGTACCAAATTGTACGGGTGCAACATGTCGTTAAGGAACATATATTTATAAAAAGGTAATGCAAAAATAGACAAAAGCTATGCATTGTTTATTAAAAATAGCTGCGATCAAAGCAGAATGATACAAATAATGCGACAAAAAGTTGGACTATTTAACATGTCTGCTCCAGGGGCAAGCTGCGGAATAGTAAGCAAAACAGGTATACTGCTCGTGATAGAGACCACCTGTGAGTTCCGTAATGCGGCGTGGCTTGTCTGCCTCCCTGGTTCTTGAATCGTTTGTGCGACAATTGAACTGCCGAACAGGCCTTCCGAAGGGTGGAGTCCTGAAAGTAAGAGAAAATTAAAAAATCGGCAGCCCCTGGTACGGTTTAAGCCGCGTTTCAGGTGTGCCGTGATGGTGCCCCTCCCCCTGCACCCATGGTATTTTTAGGGCGTAGTTATGTACGCGAAGCACTGATGTCGCCTTTTTGCGAGGGTTGGGGTTGGGGCCGCATTGCTATGCCTGCTCGGAACGTGCCAGGCGGTCTTGTTGTAGGTTACTCCGGGCGCGCTTGATGGTGTCCGGTCGTTTAATGGCCGGACTGGAGAACTGCCTGGAGAGACTGCTTTGTACTTCCGCTGCAAGGGCCGCCGTGTGCTCCTCCGTTCGGAGGGAGCGTTCGGTGTTTCCATTGACCGTAATTACTCCTCGAGGGCCTGACATCTTGAGCTTAAGGTATGCGTAGTGCGGTACCGCATTGAACTTGGCGAATGCGGTTGCCCCGAGCAGTGCATGATAACCACTGTGAAACGGGACTATGTCGAAGATTAACTCCTCGCTTCGGAAATTATTCGAAGACCACTTCAAGTGTGACTGAGCTTGTACAGTTGGCCTCTACACCTGGTATTACGCCTTTAAAGGTTGTTTTGGTGGGCTTAATCCTCGAGGGATCTATTCCCATTTTCCGCACTGTATCATGGTAAAGCAGATTCAGGCTGCTGCCGCCGTCCATAAGGACTCTAGTGAGATGAAATCCATCAATAATTGGGTCTAGAACCAATGCGGCGAATCCGCCATGAGGGATGCTAGTGGGATGGTCCCTTCGGTTAAAAGTGATCGGGCAGGAGGACCATGGGTTGAACTTTGGGGCGACTGGCTCTACCGCGTATACGTCCCTTAAAGCACGCTTCCGCTCCCTTTTGGGGACGTGGGTTGCGTATATCATGTTCACTGTCCGCACTTGTGGGGGAAAACCCTTCTGTCCACTTTTGTTCGGCGGCTGGGGCTCCTCATCGTCGTCGCTATGCAGCCCCTTATCTTCATTTTCGGCATTTAACTTGCCTGCCTGCTTGAACACCCAACAATCCCTGTTGGTGTGATTGGCCGGCTTTTCGGGGGTGCCATGTATTTGGCACAAGCGGTCGAGTATTCGGTCCAAACTGGACGGGCCCCTAGGATTCCTTTTGAATGGTTTTTTCCACTGACCAGATTTAGAGCCTCTGTATCCGGCATTAACTGCTGTATCCTCAGCATTGTCGCCGTTAATGCGGCGCTTCTGCTTGTTGCGACGCGACCTGCCTCTACTGTCTCTGGCATCCGAATTACTAGGGTTCTTGGTCATATTGTTGCTATGAGCGAGCCAGCGGTCTTCTCCCGCGCAAAAGCGGGTCATGAGTGTCGTGAGTGCTGCCATAGATTTCGGCTTTTCCTGTCCAAGGTGCCGGGCCAGCCACTCGTCACGGATATTGTGCTTGAAGGCTGCTAGGGCCTCCGCGTCCGGACAGTCAACTATTTGATTTTTCTTTGTTAGGAACCATGTCCAGAATTGCCTGGCCGATTCCTCTGGCTGCTGAATTACGTGACTTAGGTCATCGGTGTCTGTGGGTCGCACATAAGTGCCCTGGAAATTGTCAAGGAATGCGGCTTCCAGGTCCTCCCAACAACTGATTGATCCTGTTGGCAAGCTGTTAAGCCAATGCCAAGCTGGTCCTTTAAGCTTGAGTGGGAGGTATTTGATGGCGTGGAAATCATCACCGTGGGCCATGTGGATATGAAGGAGATAATCCTCGATCCATACCGCAGGATCTGTTGTGCCATCATATGATTCAATGTTCACAGGTTTGAAACCCTCAGGGATTTTATGATCCATTATTTCGTCTGTGAAGCATAGTGGGTGTGCAGCGCCTCTGTACTGGGCTATATCACGACGTAGCTCCAATGAGCTTTGTCTGCTGTGTTCGGCCCTGCCGAATTTGTGGCCGACGTGACGGTTATCGTCTCGAGCCGTGGGGCGCCCGCGTGATCCGTAGGTCGATTTTGTTTGCCTTTCCTTGTCCTCCAACATATCTTGCAAGTCCGGCGCATATTCCCGTGCCTTGGTACGGGGTGCAGCTTGAGTGGAGGGCCGAGAGGCCTCTCTGTCACGGCCACGAGGTGGTCGGTCGGCCGCATCAAGTGCTTCCTCCTCTAATCGGGGTAGCAACCTCCGCTTTGGGTAGCTCTTGGAGGGGCGTTCGAGTTTATGCTCTTCAGCCGCAAGGACTTCAGTCCATCTGTCGACTAGCAAATCTTGATCACCTCTAAGCTGTTGCTGCTTTTTCTTGAGGCTTCTTACCGTGGCCATAAGCCTGCGTTGAAAACGCTCTTGCTCGATGGGATCCTCTGGCACGACGAATTCGTCGTCGTCGAGGCTTGCCTCGTCTTCGGAGGGAGGCATATAATTATTGTCCTCGACCTCTGTGTCAGCCACCTTCTCATGAGGGCTGGTTTCTCCATCCTCCTGTGCTAAATCTTGCTGGAGGGGGTTTTCTTCGGTGCTTTCCGGAGTGTTATTATCTCCCGTGCTGGAATCGCCGCATTTGTTTTGGCGGGATTTTGAGCGGCGCCGCTGACGCCGGCGCTTAGGCTGTTTCTTGGAGGGGTCATCCTCCGTTGTTCCGTCGCCATCTCCTTCTTTTGGGGTGTCCACCATGTATATGTCATATGATGAGGTGGCTTTCCAGGGCCTAGTAGGCGCTGGTTCTTCATCATCTCCTTCATCGGCGTCCATACCATCGATGTCTTCGGAGTCGAAGTCGAGCATGTCGGTTAAATCATCGACAGTGGCTACAAAGTAGGTGGTGGGTGGGCTTTGAATTTCTTCATCATCCGAATCCCAACCTTGCTGACTGTAGTCCAGCCAGGACTCTCCTGATAAAGAGAGAGACTTCAGTGTCTTCGGAATATCGCCGAAAGGCGAGTGCTGAAAGATGTCCGCGGCAGTAAACTCCATGATCGGCGCCCAATCGGATTCGATCGGCAGGGGCACGGAGGGTTCGGAGTACGGAGAGGAGTCCAGTTCCTTGGAGTCACGAGCCTCGCGGAGTACGGGGCTGGTGTTCGGCTCAATCGCCATTGGGATCGCAGCCCTCGAGGTGGCGTCCAACCGCCCATCCTCGATTGGTGCAGTTGGCTCCGACTTAAGGGTCGAAGCTGATGCGGGTGCGGCCTCCGGGGCACTGTTCAGCGGCAGAGCTAGATCATGCTCGTCAGGACAATGCGGCGCGCTCGGCAGTGGCTCGAATCCGTCGAAGATCAAGTCCCCGCGGATGTCAGTCGTGTAGTTTAAATTTCCAAATCTAACCTGATGGCCAGGGGCATAGCTTTCGATCTGCTCCAGACGGCCAAGTGAATTAGCCCGCAGTGCAAAGCCGCCGAAGACGAAGATCTGTCCGAGGAGAAAAGTCTCACCCTGTACTGCATCGCTATTGATGATCGTAGGAGCCATCAAGCCTGACGGCGACGACACAGAGGAACTCTCAATGAAAGCACCAATGTCGGTGTCAAAACCGGCGGATCTTGGGTAGGGGGTCCCGAACTGTGCGTCTAGGCCGGATGGTAACAGGAGGCAAGGGACACGAAGTTTTACCCAGGTTCGGGCCCTCTCGATGGAGGTAAAACCCTACGTCCTGCTTGATTAATATTGATGATATGGGTAGTACAAGAGTAGATCTACCACGAGATCGGAGAGGCTAAACCCTAGAAGCTAGCCTATGGTATGATTGTATGTTGTCTATGTTGTCCTACAGACTAAAACCCTCCGGTTTATATAGACACTGGAGAGGGTTAGGGTTACACAAAGTTGGTTACAATGGTAGGAGATCTGTATATCCGTATCGCCAAGCTTGCCTTCCACACCAAGGAAAGTTCCTTCCGGACACGGGACGAAGTCTTCAATCTTGTATCTTCATAGTCCAGGAGTCCGGCTGAAGGTATAGTCCGGCCATCCGGACACCCCCTAATCTAGGACTCCCTTAGTCATCTTGCCTGAAATCCCACAAGGAAGAAGAACGAGTCCATGAAGAAGAAAAACGGACGAAGTCGAACAAATCCTCACAAACACGACGTTACAGGAACTAACCCGAAGAAGCAACACCAGAAAGAAGCAAACAACATGGTAAACAACCATCACATAATCATGGTATGATGCACAATCAAGTATGATGCATGTCCGGTTTAAAGAGGCATGGCATGGCAAAGTGCACAAACAATACTACAAATTAAGTGGAGCTCAGTATGCAATGAGTTGCATATTAACGGAACACCACATGACTTATTTAGTTCTCTCTCGTTTAGGTACCCAACAATATTAAATGTTGATTAACATGGCAAGGGGTGAAACATAAGAAAACTACCTATCTAGGCAAGTTTAAATGAGGCCGAAACAACAAATAACAAGTCCAGAAACTCCTCATATGCATATATTAGGGTTAGTACTATTCTGCCCTAAACACAATTTTAGAGTTGTTAAACATGCAAAGTAAAGCCACCATGTAAAACTAGGCATTTTTCTACCCCATTTAGATATAAAGTTTGTTAGGTTTGGAGTTACAGTTATTTAGTTATGAAATAAAGCATTTTAGCATGTTATTTAAGAAAACTAAATAAAACAGAAAGTTAAACATTTCAAACATGGATGAAAGTTCAAAATTATTAAACTAGATGAAATTCTAAGCATTTTTCATATATAAAACATTTTAAACCGATGCACCATTTGTGAGTTATGATATGCATGAACTAGGAGGACTTTTCTGTAAAACTGCAGTCTCAGGATAATGCTAAAAATCGCAGATGCTAAAAAAATACATGGGCCGAGACTTGAACTGGCCCAACAGGTGGAAAAGAAGAAAAAAAGGAGGGGCGCTGGAGCTGGCCTCACCCATGGGCCAGGCCCAGCTGGCAGAGGAGGCCAGCAGCACTGGGCCGGGGAAGCGGTGTTGGGCTGCGCCTGGAGAGGAGGCTGGCCCACACGCAACCGACGCGGCGGGGGCGATGTCCTTCGCGCGTCCGGCCACGGCAGGAAACAGGGCGGCGGTGGATGGACTCTCCAGCGATGACGAGGGCCGAAGGTAGCGGGGAGGCCCGAGAACGGCGGAGTTCGGGAATGGATGCGGGGGAGGAAACCGAGGACAGATCTGGGCGTAACCTTCCCGGATCCGGTCAGAGGAGAGCAGACCGGGGTTCCGGCAATGAACTCCGGCGGGTAGCGGCACTGCAGGGGACACAGAGGGTGAGACGGGAAGAAGGAGGGGAGGGAGGAAGGAGCAGGGTGCGGGGTGGGTCCGACCTGGTGAAGTCACCGGTGGAGTCTCTGGTGGCCGGCGAAGCGAGGAAAAATCGAGACGGCGGCGGGGCTCTGGATCGAGGGGCTCCTCCCCTCGAACTAGATCGGGAGCGAGGAAGTGGGAGGCGTGGGGTAATCAGGCCCAGGGAGGGCCTCCCGTGGGCTTCACGGGCCACGGCGGTGGGAGCCGGTTGGGGGCGACGTGGCCGGCGCCTGTTGGCTGTGGCGGGCGCTGAGGGGTGAGGTGGCAGACCGGGATTGGCCCTAGGGCATGGCGGCAGCAGCGACAAGTGGAGGCTAGGGAGGAGGGGCTCGTCGCTGAAAACAAGGTGGGGGCGGCGGCTAGAACTAGGATGAGGGGTAGGCTACCAAAATGGAAGGGGAAGGTGTTTAAATAGGAAAGGGGGTTCTAGGGTTAGGGGTTTGCTCCGTTTCGGAGCCTCCGATCGCAATCGAACGGTTTCGGTCGGAGGGGAGGTTTAGGTGGGCTGTAGGTAGGCTGTGCTTGAGAGAGATGGACTGAGAAGAGAGGAGAGAGAGAGACCCGGCAGCAGTTTCAGAGACCGAAAACGTCCGACGATAGACGACTATAATACCGCTATAGTTATCCGTTGGGGCATCAAACGAACTCCGAATGCGATGAAATTTGACAAGTGTTCTATATACACTAAAATAAGACCGCACGCCAACTTTCATCACATTCCGAGAACATTTTCTGGTCACTAATAAAATAATATTTCGGAAGTGCCGCGGGCGCGTGCAAGTGTGGTTGGGCTCAGAACGGACAACAGAGAGAACGGGGAGACTGGGATGGATGCAAGTTTTAAAAACATTATGATGCAATGTGGATGATGACATGGCAAGATGCAACACGCAAGCGAAAGACAAGGCAACAACAGCGAATAACTAGAAGACACCTGGCGCAACGGTCTCGGGGCGTCACAACATACTTCTCAAAGGGACGATGTTTTTCAATCTTATGATCATTTGTCGAAGGTTTGATCTATATGTTGTCATCAATTACCAAAAAGGGGGAGATTGAAAGTGCAACTATCCCTGGGTGGTTTTGGTAATTCCTAACAACATATAGCTCATTGAGCTAATGCTATTTTAAGATAAATATTTCAGGAAAGCTCAATGAATGGCATGGCATGGATTAGAATGTGGACCCCTCAAAATGCTAAGGACAAAATATTGGCTCAAGCTCAAAGCACAAGACTCTACATTTTACTTTTAGTGATCCAATATCACATTGAGTCCATAGGAAAAGCCAATACTATTAAAAGGGGATGAGATGTTGCTTAATGAGTTACTTGCTCAAAATGCTTAGTGATATGTTCCAAAAAACCTCAACTACTTTCTCATATCCACATATGTCCCAAACCAAAATTCAAACTCAACCCCACCGAAATCTTCTATCCGGCGCCACCGAGTTCACTTGACACAGCCACTGCTAGAAACCCTAATCAATTCGGTCCCACCAATAGGGATCTCGGTCTCACCGAGATGGGATTGCAAACTCTTTGTTTCCCTTCGTAACGTTTCGCTCCAACCGAGATGAGCGATCGGTCCCACCGAGATTGCAATGCAAACTCTCTATTTCCCCTTCGTAACGTTTCGGTCTAAGCGAGATGAGCGAATCGGTCCCGTCGAGTTTTCCTGACCAACTCTTTGTTTGTCTATTACCAAAATCGGTCCCACCAAGTTTGAGTAATCGGTCTCACCGATATTACGTTATGCTCTAACCCTAATGGAATCGGTCCCACCGAGTTGACATGTCGGTCCCACCGAAAATCCTAATGTTCACATTTTGAACTAAATCGGTCTGACTGAGTTTTATGATTCGGTCCCACCAAGTTTGGTGATTTGTGTGTAATGGTTAGATTTTGTGTGGAGGCTATATATACCCCTTCACCCACTCTTCATTCGTGGAGAGAGCCATCAGAATATGCGTACACTTCCAACATACATTTTCTGAGAGAGAACCACCTACACTTGTGTTGAGGTCAAGATATTCCATTCCAACCACATAAATCTTGATCTCTAGTCTTCCCCAAGTTGCTTTCCACTCAAATCATCTTTCTATCAAATCCAATCCTATGAGAGAGAGAGTTGAGTGTTCGGGAGACTATCATTTGAAGCACAAGAGCAACACCATCTATTACCTTTTGGAGAGTGGTGTCTCCTAGATTGGTTAGGTGTCACTTGGGAGCCTCCGTCAAGATTGTGGAGTTGAACCAAGGAGTTTGTACGGGCAAGGAGATCGCCTACTTCATGAAGATATACCCTAGTGAGGCAAGTCCTTCATGGGCGATGGCCATGGTGGGATAGACAAGGTTGCTTCTTCATGGACCCTTCATGGGTGGAGCCTTCCGTGGACTCACGCAACCGTTACCCTTCGTGGGTTGAAGTCTCCATCAACATGGATGTACGATAGCACCACCTATCGGAACCACACCAAAAATCTTCATGTCTACATTGCGTTTGCTCCCTCCAAACTCCTCCCTTTACCTTCATATGCAGTTGTTTTACATTCCGCTGATATACTCTTAGAATTGCATGTGTAGGTTGATTACTTGAATTGTGCTAAGTTGCTAAAATCTGCCAAGACTTAAAATTGGGAAAAGGCTAGATTTTTATTTGGTCAAGTAGTCTAATCACCCCCCTCTAGACATATTTTCGATCATACAGAGATCGAATATCTCATCGGCATAGTCATGACTATGCCCCTCCATCTTAGAGATGGAGTCTTCGTGAGCCTCGATCATGTCATTGGCTTCACCAAGTTGTTCCAAGAGAGCAACAAAGTGCTTCTTGGATTTACCCCTGAGCTTACTCATAAAAGACTCAAATTCATTTTCTTCCTCATTGAACCCCTCACTTTCATGAATGCAATCCGTCAAAGAGGGATTAGTAGTGATGGTAGTTTTGATGTTGGGGGTTACCTTGTTGGTGGCTTTGTCCATGGGGCACTTGGCGGTGATGTTCTCGTTGGGTGAGTCGAAAAGGGACACCCGTGGAGTTGTTGCAATGGCAACGGAGGCCATGGCAACTGTCTCACCGTCTTCATCATCGTCATCATCCTCATTGCACTCTTCTTGTGCCACCAACCCCTTGGGAGGAGTCTTCTTGGTGAAGTTGCTCTTGTTTGGGAAGGACTTGGCCTTGTCTTTTTGTATGAGCTTGCCACCATTGTCTTCCCTCTTCTCATATGAGCACTCCACAACAAAGTGGCTCACATTGCCACAATTATAGCAAGTCCTCACTCATTACTTGCCCTTCACGCCACTTGTGTTGTTCTTGTTGAAGTTGGGCGTCGTGTTCTTCTTGCTCCAAAATTGCCTTGAAGCGAGAGCCATGTGCTCATGATAAGAATATTTTGTATCTTCGGGGTTGCTCTCCTCTTCTTCCTCTTCATCCTCTTCTTCCACACTAGCCTTGGCCTTCAATGCAAGGTTGGGCTTCTTTGCTATTTGAGAACGCAACACCACATTGCCGGTCGTCTTGTCCAAGATACTCATTGCCACAAACTCATCCAACACTTAACTTGAGGACAAGGTGTGGAAGTCCGGTCTTTGATGGATGATAGAGGACATGTCCTTATGGTAAGGCATCACGGCTTTGAGAAACTTGCTCTTGATCCAATTGTCATTTGTATCCTTACTCCCATGATCTCGGAGTGAGACCATGATACATCTCCAACGTATCTATAATTTTTGATTGGTCCATGCTATTATATTATCTATTTTGGATGTTAATGGGCTTTATTTTACACTTTTATATCATTTTTGGGACTAACTTATTAACCGAAGGCCCAGCCCATTTTTGGTATTTTCAGCCGGAAGGGGCATTGATCACGGAGGGCCTCTACATCAACTCGATGGCCTCTCCGGTGATGTGTGAGTATTTTACTTCAGACCTTCGGGTCCATAGCTAGTAGCTAGATGGCTTCTTCTCTCTCTTTGGATCTCAATACAAAGTTCTCCTCGATTCTCTTGGAGATCTATTCGATGTAATCTTCTTTTGTGGTGTGGTTGTCGAGATCTAATGAATTGTGGGTTTATGATCCAGATTATCTATGAACAATATTTGATTCTTCTCTGAATTCTTTTATGTATGATTGGTTTATCTTTTCAAGTCTCTTCGAATTATCAGTTTGGTTTGGCCTACTAGATTGATCTTTCTTGCAATGGGAGAAGTGCTTAGCTTTGGGTTCAATCTTGCGGTGATCGATCCCAGTGACAGTAGGGGAAATGATACATTGTATTGTTGCCATTGAGGATAAAAGGATGGGGTTTATATCATATTGCATGAGTTTATCCCTCTACATCATGTCATCTTGCTTAAGGCATTACCCTGTTCTTCTGAACTTAATACTCTAGATGCATGCTGGATAGCGGTCGATGTGTGGAGTAATAGTACTAGATGCAGAATCGTTTCGGTCTACTTGTCGTAGACGTTATGCCTATATACATGATCATGCCTAGATATTCTCATAATTATTTGCTTTTCTGTCAATTGCTCGACAGTAATTTGTTCACCCACCGTAATACTTATGCTATCTTGAGAGAAGCCACTAGTGAAACCTATGGCCCCCGGGTCTATTTTCCATCATACAAGTTTCCAATCTATCTTATTTTGCAATCTTTACTTTCAATCTATACCATGAAAATACCAAAAATATTTATCTTATTATTATTATCTTTATCAGATCTCACTCTTGCAGGTGGTCGTGAAGGGATTGACAACCCCTTTATCGCATTGGTTGCGAGGTTCTTATTTGTTTGTGTAGGTACGAGGTGACTAGCGCGTGGTCTCCCACTGAATTGATACCTTGGTTCTCAAAAACTGAGGGAAATACTTACGCTGCTTTACTGCATCACCCTTTCCTCTTCAAGGGAAAACCAATGCAGTGCTCAAGAGGTAGCAAGAAGGATTTCTGGCGCCGTTGCCGGGGAGATCTACGCCAAGTCAGGACATACCAAGTACCCACCACAACTCTTATCCTCCGCATTACATTATTTTCCATTTGCCTCTCGTTTTCCTCTCCCCCACTTCACCCTTGCCGTTCTATTCACCCTATTTTCCATTCTCCTTCTCTTTTTCTATTTGCCTTTTTGCATGTTTCTTGTTTGCTTGTGTGTTGGATTGCTTGCTTGTCACGATGGCTCAAGATAATACTAAATTGTGTGACTTTGCCAATACCAACAATAATGATTTTATTAGCACTCCGATTGCCCGTCTTACCGATGCTGAATCTTGTGAAATCAATACTGCTTTGCTAAATCTTGTCATGAAAGATCCATTTTCTGGCCTTCCTAGTGAAGATGCCACTAGCCATCTAAACAACTTTGTTGATATGTGTGATATGCAAAATAAGACAGATGTGTATAATGATATTGTTAAGCTTAAGCTATTTCTGTTTTCGCTCAGAGATCGTGCTAAAGCTTCGTTTTCGTCTGTACCTAAAAATAGTATTGATTCATGGCATAAGTGCAAAGATGCTTTTATCTCTAAGTATTTTCCTCCCCCTAAGATCATCTCTCTTAGAAACGATATTATGATTTTTAAGCAACTTGATCATGAACATGTTGCACAATCTTGGGAGATGATGAAATTAATGATACGTAATTGCCCTACACATGGTTTAAATTTATGGATGATTATACAGAATTTTTATGCCAGATTGAATTTTGCTTCTACAAATCTTTTAGATTCGGCCGCGGGAGGCACTTTTATGGAAATCACTTTAGGAGAAGCTACCAAACTCCTAGATAATATTATGGTTAATTATTCTCAATGGCACACTGAAAGATCTACTAGTAAAAAAGTGCATGCAATTGAAGAGATTAATGTTTTGAGTGGAAAGATGGATGAACTTATGAAATTGTTTGCTAATAAGAGTGCCCCTAATGATCCTAATGATATGCCTTTGTATACTTTGATTGAGAATAATAATGAATCTATGGATGTGAATTTTGTTGGTAGGAACAATTTTGGTAATAACGCGTATAGAGGTAATTTTAATCCTAGGCCGTTTCCTAGTAATTCCTATAATAATTATGGTAATTCCTACAACAATTCTTATGTAAATTACAATAAGATGCCCTCTGATTTTGAATCTAGTATTAAAGAATTTATTACTTTGCAAAAGAGTTTCAATGCTTTGATTGAAGAAAAATTGCTTAAGATTGATGAGTTGGCTAGGAACGTGGATAGAAATTCTCTTGATGTTGATTCTTTGAAACTTAGATCTATTCCACCTAAGCATGATATCAATGAGTCTCTCAAAGCCATGAGAATTTCCATTGATGAGTGCAAGGAAAGAACCGCTAGGATGCGTGCTAAGAAAGATTGCTTTGTAACAACGTGTTCTTCTAGTTTTCATGATAATAAGGATGAAGATCTAAAAGTGATTGATGTGTCCCCTATTAAATCTTTGTTTTGCAATATGAATCCTGATAATGATGGGACTGGAGATGAGTCAACTTTATTTAAAAGGCGTTCCAATGATTCAGAGTTTTTAGATCTTGATGCAAAAATTGTTAAAAGTGGGATTGAAGAGGTTAAAACTTTAAATAGCAATGAACCCACTATCTTGGATTTCAAGGAATTTAATTATGATAATTGCTCTTTGATAGATTGTATTTCCTTGTTGCAATCCGTGCTAAATTCTCCTCATGCTTATAGTCAAAATAAAGCTTTTACTAAATATATCGTTGATGCTTTGATGCAATCTTATGAAGAAAAACTTGAGTTGGAAGTTTGTATCCCTGGAAAACTTTATGATGAGTGGGAACCTACAATAAAAATTAAAATTAAAGATAATGAGTGTTATGCTTTGTGTGATTTGGGTGCTAGTGTTTCCACGATTCCAAAAACTTTGTGTGATTTGCTAGGTTTCTGTGATTTTGATGATTGTTCTTTAAACTGGCATCTTGAGGATTCCACCATTAAGAAACCAATGGGAAGAATTAATGATATTATTATTGTTGCAAATATCAACTATGTGCCCATAGATTTCATTGTTCTTGATATAGATTGCAATCCTTCATGTCATATTATTCTTGGTAGACCTTTCCTTAGAACGATTGGTGCAATTATTGATATGACGGAAGGGAATATTAAATTCCAATTTCCATTAAGGAAAGGCATGGAACAGTTCCATATAAATGAAGTTAAATTACCATATGAATCTATTATGAGAGCAACTTATGGATTGCCTACCAAAGATGGCAATACCTAGATCTATCCTTGCTTTTATGCCTAGCTAGGGGCGTTAAACGATAGCGCTTGTTGGGAGGCAACCCAATTTTCTTTTTATTCCTTGATTTTTGCTCCTGTTTAGTAATAAATAATTTATCTAGCCTCTATTTTTGTTGTGTGTTTTGTGTTTAATTAGTGTTTGTGCCAAGTGGAACCGTTGGGAAGACTTGGGGAAAGTCTTCTTGATCTTGCTGTAAAAACAGAAACTTTAGCGCTCACGAGAATTGCTGCCATTTTTATTTGGACAGTTCTATTTAGTTAATTATTTTTTAAGATGATTAATAGATAAATTACTCACGTCCAGAAATTTATTTTAGAATTTTTGGGGTTCCATAAGTTTGCATTAGCTGCAGATTACTACAGACTGTTCTGTTTTTGACAGATTCTGTTTTTCGTGTGTTGTTTGCTTATTTTGATGAATCTATGGCTAGTAAAAGATTTTATAAACCATAGAGAAGTTGGAATACAGTAGTTTTAACACCAATATAAATCAAGAATGAGTTCATTACAGTACCTTGAAGTGGTGTTTTGTTTTCTTTCGCTAAGGGAGCTCACGAGATTTTCTATTTTGAGTTTTGTGTTGTGAAGTTTTCAAGTTTTGGGTAAAGATTTGATGGATTATGGAACAAGGAGTGGCAAGAGACTAAGCTTGGCGATGCCCATGGCACCCCAAGGTAAAATTCAAGGACACCAAAAAGCCTAAGCTTGGGGATGCCCCGGAAGGCATCCCCTCTTTCGTCTTCGTCTATCGGTAACTTTACTTGGAGCTATATTTTTATTCACCACATGATATGTGTTTTGCTTGGAGCGTCTTCTATGATTTGAGTCTTTGCTTTTTAGTTTACCACAATCATCCTTGCTGTACACTAAAAGTGCGTTATATCGACTAGAGGGGGTGAATAGGCGATTTTTATGAATTCTTCACTGAGGAATTTGTAGGTGAGGAAATTCCTTAGCGAAGAACTACTAGCAGCGGAATAAGTACTCAAAAGTAAACATAACAGAACACAAGCATAGTCATCATGATGAAATGAAGACAGGAACAGAGTACAGAAAGCATAAGCACAGGATAACACATGATGAAGACAAACAGACTGAAGAAATTGAACTGAGGAAATTGAGAAAATCTTCAGTCTAAGTCTTCAAGCACAGATATGAACAAGCACACAACACAGTTATGAGGAAATGAAAGAGTTGAGGAAATAGAACCAGTAAGCTTGGTGAAGACAATGATTTGGTAGACCAGTTCCAACTGATGTCTCAGTTGTACGTGTGGTTAGAGCGGCTAGGTATTTAAACCTGAGGACACACATTCCCAGACACCCAGTCCTGAACACGCAGCTCAGGACACTCAGTCCTCACCGTATTCCCCTTCAGCTAAGGTCACACAAACCTCGCCCAATCACTCGTGGTAAGTCTTCAGGTGACTTCCGAACCTTCACAAACTTGATCACTTGGCGATCCACAATTCCTCTTGGATGCTCTAGACCATGACGCCTAACCGTCTGGAAGAAGCACAGTCTTCAAAGGTAACAAGCGTCAGATCCACGCAGGATCAATCTCTTCAGTGATGCTCAATCACTTGGGGTTTGTAGGTGTTTGGGTTTGGGTTTTCCTCACATGATGATTTTCGCTCAAAGTCCTCGTGTAAGTGCATCTAGTGCCCCTTAGTGGTTTTGGTGTATTGAAGACTTACAGGTTAAGTTACTAATGCATTTGTGAGTATACACAGGTCTAAATGTCTATGAGGAGCTTGATATTTACAGAGAAAGTCGACCCCTAAAAATGAAGTTCTTCGACTGAAGACTCTGGATCACTGAAGACTTTCTGAAGACTTTGAAAGTGAAGAAATTGGTGTGACCTTGAAGACTTGGTATTTGTTCGAGGAACATGAAGCGTAAAGACTTTTGTTTTCGTAGTTTCATTTTCTCCTTCTTGAGTCATAGGAAACACCGCACTGTTAAAGGGGGTCGAGGAAATACTAAGGAAAATTTCCACATGATGCTCAAACTCAAAATCCTACACCTACCAATCCCTTCGAGTGAAGCCATTGGAAATCTCATACAGTTCAGTCAATTTCTTCAGTGACAGAGACGAAGTTCTTCTGGTCTCTGAGGAATTTGTCCTGACTGAGGAGTTAGGAATTCGCCAGTGCGGATTGCCTACACAGTGAGGAACATGATAGCTGTAAGTGCATCTAGTGCCCCTTAGTGATTTTGGTGTATTGAAGACTTATAGGTTAAGGGACTAATGCGTGTGTGAGTGTACAAAGGTCTATAAGTCTATGAGGAGTTTGATATTTACAGGAAAAGTCGACCCCTAAAAATGAATATCTTCGACTGAAGATTTTGGTATTTCTGAAGGCTTTCATGAAGACTTTGAAAGTGAAGAAATTGGTGTGTCCGTGAAGACTTGATATTCATGCGAGGAATATGAAGCTTGAAGACTTTCGTTTTCATAGTTTTGTTTTTCTCTTTCTTGAGTCATAGGAAACACCGTACTGTTAAAGGGGGTCAAGGAAATACTAAGGAAAAATTTCCATGTGATGCTCAACACCAAATTCTACACCTACCAATCCCTTCGAGTGAAGCCATTGGAAATCTCATACAGTTCAGTCGATTTCTTCAGTGACAGAGACGAAGTTCTTCTGGTCTCTGAGGAATTTGTCCTGACTGAGGAGTTAGGAATTGCCAGTGCGGATTGCCTACAGAGTGAGGAACATAATAGCCCTGGGGATTTTGGTACTCAAAATTCTGACCGTTGCTGTGCTATGCGCCAGCTGTTCCAAAATATCTATCCACCTAACGGTCATATCATTGAAGGGCATTTATGTCTTATCATGTCGGGCTGCTCCCTAGGCTATAAATAGCCGCCCCCTACAACCACTAGCTGGTAGAGGCTGCTCCAAAAGAAACTGACACTTGTCAATTTAGAGCAACCCATCCTCCGAGGACTTTGAGAGAAAATCATCAAGTGAGGAAAAACCAAAAACCCAAAACCCAAACACCTACAAACCCCAAGTGATTGAGCATCACTGAAGAGATTGATCCTGAGTGGATCCGACGCTTCTTACCTTTGAAGACTGTGCTTCTTCCAGACGGTTAGGCATCATGGTCTAGAGCATCCAAGAGGAATTGTGGATCGCCGAGTGACCAAGTTTGGAAGGTTTGGAAGTCGCCTGAAGACTTACCACGAGTCATTGGACGAGGTCTGTGTGACCTTAGTTCAAGGAGAATACGGTGAGGACTGAGTGTCTTGGACTAAGTGTCCTTGACTGGGTGTCCGGGATTGTGTGTCCTTGAGATTAAATACTCAGCCACTCCAACCAGACGTACAACTAAGACAGCAGTTGGAACTGGTCTACCAAATCATTGTCTTCACCAAGCTTATTGGTTCTATTTCCTCAACTCTTCCATTTCCTCATAACTGTGATGTATGTTTGTTCATATCTGTGTTAAAAGACCTTGACTGAAGACTTTCTCAATTTCCTCAGTTCAATTTCTTCAGTCTGTTTGTCTTCATCCTATGTTATCCTGTGATTACGCTTCCTGTACTCTGTGCCTGTCTTCATTTCATCATGATGACTATGCTTGTATTCTGTTATGTTTACCTTTGAGTACTTATTCCGCTGCTAGTAGTTCTTCGCTAAGGAATTTCATCATCGGCAAATTCCTTAGTGAAGAATTTCATAAAAATCGCCTATTCCCCCCCCCTCTAGTCGATATAACGCACTTTCAATTGGTATCAGAGCAAGGTACTCCCTTGTTCTGTGTGATTTTGGTTTAACCGCCTGGAGTTTTAGTTATGTCGACCGCAGGTATGAAGAAAGTGACATGCCCCATCTTTGACGGTCATGATTATCCCAAGTGGAAGGCCATGATGAGGAAGTGCCTCATGGCAATGAACAGCGAGCTATGGACCGTCACTGAGATTGGTCTTACCGATCTATGCAAGATGGCGGACACTAATGATATTCGGAAGTACACTCAACTTCACATCATGGCGAAGGATATCATTTGTTCCTGCCTATCCAGAGATGAATTCAGGCGCATTATGCATCTTTGCAATGTGAAGCTTATCTGGGACTGAATCTCTGACGTGTATGAAGGTCATCAAACTTTTCATGATCCCTGGTTTGAGTATTTCAAGGAATCACTCAAAACGATGATTTTCGAACCTAAACCATCATCTTCTGCACCATGCCTCATGGCAAAAGGTGCCAAGGTAACCGAATGTTCCTCAACCGAGTCGAGGGATGATGAATCTGATGATGATTTTGAACCTAGCTATACAAAGCTTGTTTATATTGCCACTAAACAACAAAAGGCTTTAGAAAAGGTTCAAAACATGCTAAATAAAAGTGATGATATGTTGGGTGAAGAAATGGATCGCACTGAAACTTTGATTGAAAATCTTCAGAGACTTCAGTCCAAGCTTGACAAACTTCAAAGTCATCATAACACTCTCTTATCGGATCATGAGAAGCTTTCTTATGAATTTCTTCAAAGAAAGCAAGACCTTGAGAAGCTAAGAGTGAGTTATGAAGATCTTTAGAAGGAGCGCGATTCATTACTTGCTCAACAAATCAGCGCATCTCAGGAAGAATTTGTTCCTCCATGCTTGAAGTGCATTGAACGTGAATCTGCTAATTCTTCACCTAAATGTTCAAATGCTGCTAATGTTTCAAATTCTTCACATGCCTCTGCTATCACTAATTCCTCATCTGAGCACATTGCTAGTATCACTGACGATGCAGGGCTGAAGGAATTGTACACGACAGGTGCAAGGATCAATATGGTTGACTAGAGGGGGGGTGAATAGGCAACTAACAATTTTTAGCTTTTCTTTAACAATTTAAACTTTGCATCAAAGTAGGTTGTCTAGATATGCAACTAGGTGAGCAACCTATATGATGCAACAGGGATAGGAACACAAGCAAGCAAGAGATATGAAACAAATAAGCTTGCCCAAATAAAGGCACGAGATAACCAAGAGTGGAGATGGTGGAGACGAGGATGTGTTGCCGAAGTTCCTTCCCTTTGAGAGGAAGTACGTCTCCATTGGAGCGGTGTGGAGGCACAATGCTCCCCAAGAAGCCACTAGGGCCACCGTATTCTCCTCACGCCCTCACACAATGCGAGAAGTCGTGATTCCACTATTGGTGCCCTTGAAGGCGGCGACCGAACCTTTACAAAGAAGGTTGGGGCTCTCCCCACAACTTAATTGGAGGCTCCCAACAAAACCGCGAAGCTTCACCACAATGGAATATGGCTCCGAGGTGACCTCAACCGTCTAGGGTACTCAAACACCCAAGAGTAACAAAATCCTCACAAGAAAGTATGGGGAAGCAAATATCCTTTGGTGGAAGTGTAGATCTAGATCTCCTCCTTCAATCCCTAGCAAATCAACAAGTTTGAGTGGCTAGAGAGAGAGATCGGGCAAGAGAGCTTGAAGTGCATTAATGGTGGAGTGAGAGAGGTCAAAGCTGAGAGTGGTAGGTGGGAGAAGCTCTCTTAAATACCAACCCTAAAAATCCAGCCGTTGCTGCATTTTCAGCCCCGCAGCGGTACAACCGGTCCTTGTCCCGGTACAACCGGACTCACGGTGTAGCTGCAGAACCCTACCAGACGGTACAACCGGGCTACTAGGCAGTGGTACCGGTTAAGAGAAATGACCGGACCAACCGCCCAGCCACCGCACAACTACCGCCTCAAAACAGAGATGAGACCGGTACTTGAGCGGTGCAAGACCGGAACAACCGCATGGCCTTGAGCTCCTAGACGGCGAAGTACTGAGCAGAAGAACCGCTCAGACCACCGGTGGTACCGGTCACTGAGGATCGACCGGATCAACCGGGCCACCACCGCCCGAGAACCGCATCAAAACAGAACCTTGAGCGGTACTTGAGCGGTGCATGGCTGGAACCACCGCCCTAGCCTTTGTTGAGCAAGGTGCGGTACCACCGCCCGGAGGCAGCGGTACAACCGCTTGGTCAAGGCTGGAGAGTGTCAAGGTCCAGCGGTACAACCGTTCCAGGGAGCGGTACAACCGCCGGGAAGAGCAGAAACCAGACGGAAAGACAGGGGGGACTCTCTCTCACAACTGAGGAAGACAAAGGAGGGGTGATGAACGTGTACGTGAAAAGATTCCCCCAAAGCTTCCTAATGAGGATTCCCTCTTGATAGTACGGGTACTCTACGACCAAAGAAAATAAAAGTGTAGAGGACACGTCTTCGATCTTTTCCTACGAGAGGCAATAGCAATCCGACGAAAGCCTAAGCATCGAGAACCTGAAACATATAGCACACGATTAGACCACAAAGGGTTGTCATCATCATCCAAAACATAAAGTAGGGAAATGCCCTTTCAATCTCTCCCTTTTTGGTGGATGATGACAACAACATGATTTGCAAGAGATAAGTCCATGAAATCTAGATGGAACTCCCCCTGAGTGTGTGCCCCAAAAGGAACTAGCTGTTAGAAAGCATGGGCATACTTTCAGGACTAGACTCCCCCTAGATTTTATAAACTCACCACTCTGAGCACAAAAGGAGGGATAATATAATACTTAGAGTGCAATAATAACGATAATGACCGATGAACGAAAAAGTAAACAGAGTAACTAGTCTCACACACAGCAAGGAACGAAACAAGTCCGCGAACAAAGACCAACAAAGAGAAAAACCCATGCAAATCCCCGAGACCTATAGAACCATCTCCCCCTTTGGCATCAAGACACCAAAAAGGAAAAGAGCGAAGCTAGCGTCCCAAAGCTCAGGCGTCCTCCTCCGACTCCTCGGTCGCATCTGGATCCTCATCATCAGAGTCGTCATCGTCATCGTGATCGGATTCGTCCATGGCATTGTCAGCTGCTGCAAACGAGGAGGATGGCTGGGGAGGGGCTTCATCATCAGTCCATGTGCTATGGGTAGAAATACAATGCTCCTCCGGTGTGATGCTCTTCTCAGAGCCACTCTGAATTGGCATGTTGAGGTGCTTCATCATTGCAATTTGGCGACGCCGTGCAAGCTTGTCATTGACATGTGCCTCATACATCCTCTTCTGGATGTCGGCCTGGAGACAAAAGGTCTTCTTTACCTTGGCAGTGAGCTTGGCCACCCATGAAGGCTTGGCCCCTGGCTCCATCTCAAAGTCCTCATCGTCAGAAGTAGCATAGACATCCTCAGGAGCATTTGCAGGGAAGCAAGGCTCGGCATGATTCTTCTTCTTAAGGAGCTTGACCTCATGAACAGTGAGGTTGTCTGGAGAAGTGAGGAGCTCTCCAGGACGACGAACAGCCCACACAGAGTTCAGAAAGCACATGACAAATGAAGCATAGATTGGGACTTTACGGTAGATGACCATGTTGTACATCTCATGCCACAAACAATTGGACACATCAAACGTTGCCCCTGTCCCCACCATGGTCTTCATAGCCACCATCAAATCAACCAGATAACCATGAATCTCATCTTGATTGCCCACCTTGGGCAAGAGCACATTGCGGAACACTCGGTGCATGATGTCATACACTTTCTCCAAATCCTTGGATTCTCCAATAATCCCACGGCCCCAAATGTACAGAGGGGCAAGCTTCTCCTTAGGCATGTATTCAGGAAGGTCATGAGGACGAATGCCACCCCTTCCTTCCAGACCGGTATCCTCATACCCAATAGCATTGCAGAATGCCCTCCAGGGAACTTGAAACAGTTCATCACGACACATGAAAGTGAGAGTGTGTGCGTCATCTTCCCCAAAATGAACTATGTCATAGAACTGATGGATGAGTTGAACATCAAAGTCACAGTTGACTGACATGAGCTTGACAAGATCAAACTCCTCACAGAGAGCCAGCACCTCACCAAAATACTCCAAGTTGTTCCTCCAATGGTCAAGATCAATTGTCCACTGCTTGGCATACCTGTTCTTGTTGTGCTCAAAGAGTTCATGAACAATCCGCACTTGCATTTCATTCCAGAACTAAAGGTGGTCCAACGGGGAGCAATGGGAACCTCATACGGATTCTTTGATCGGAAGGCTTCCCAATCCTTGGCTTTCCAACGATGCAACGGCATAACCACACGTTGCTTAGCAGCTGCAGACTTTTCACGGCGAGTGAGCTTGGTGGGAATCACAACTTCTTCTTCATCATCAGACACAACCGGGCGCAAGGTCCTTCGTGCCCTCTTCTTGGTCTTGCCAGGAGTAGAGCGAGAACTAGAGCCACCTGAACACACACACGAAAAGAACACACAAAAACCCAACAAGGATGAGAGGATTGCACCCACTAGCAGAAAAGGAACAAGTTGCAACAACAAAGAAGATAGAACAGTGCTTTGTGGTTGATATGCTCCGGTTGTACCGGATCTTCCACCGGTAGTACCGCTCCAGAGGTTGTACCGCCCGTAGGGGCGGTAGAACCACTGATAGTGGCACTACCAGGGAAGATAGATCTAACTGAGGCATACGAATCACACAAGTAATATTCTGAATTCTAAGTGCTGCAAACAAGACAAGAGGCAAACAAGGATCTCTTCTACTCCATGGTTGAAACACTAATCGTGGAAAGTTAAGTAATGCCCTAGACAAAGGAAGAACCCTAGAAAGATCTAGGAGCAAATAACACGAGGCATTACCACCATCCATGGGAAGAGATCGGGAGGCCTCCACGGAGAGAATCCACGGAGAGCCAAGGATCCGAAGCGCGAGACGCACTCCGGGGCAGGGGTAGAGATGGCCGGCGGCTAGGGCAAAGAGAAGAGGAACGAGGACGAAGGGAAAAAAGACAACCCTTCAGCCCCGTCGAGTATATATAGGCCCATAGACACGCCCCGATAGTACCGCTTTGGGGAGCGGTTGTACCGCTCGTATGGTATCGACCGGTGGTTGGAGGAAATACTTCCGGTGCCAGGGAGGCAGCGGTAGTACCGCTCGGCGTCAACCGGTAGTACCGGACGTAGGTTACCATGGGTGGGGGTGGTGGAACCTCCCAAGCACCGAACGGAGACCCATTAGGACGGCACAACCTGGTACCAGCGGTAGAACCGCCCGTGATACCGGTTGTACCGCCTGACCACCTATGCCCAAGCCAAGATCAAATGAGTGCAATCCGAAGGGAGGAAGAAAGAGCACAAAACATGAGAGAAGCAACACCCTAGGAGAACCAAACACAAGAGCAAAGAAAGAGCGAGAGAAAAACAACACGAGAACAACAAGGCTAACTCCAACCTCCCGAAGAGAGGACGGTGGCCGAGGCCACCTATGTTTGAGTCAATTGGTATGGCACCGCGAAGAATTATCCTTGGGTCCATGACCAAAACTCGTCTTTGAAGCACAAGTACCATCAAACATGGCTAATGTGAAAGACTCGATCAATTTATGCATAATGGGGGGAGGGAGAGTTCATTGAGAGAACATCACTCCCGCTATGTTCATGCCTACATCTAAACAAGACAACATGTTGAGTACGGTGGGGTGTGCAAGAGTTCAAGCAACATTGCTCGAATCAATGATATTTAGCTCATGCCTTAACTCGCGAAATCTTGCTTCATCCAAGGGCTTCGTGAAGATATCTGCAAGGTTATCATGAGTGTTGACATAGTTGAGCTCGATCTCTCCTCGCCTAATGTGATCCCGGATGAAGTGATACCAGATCTCAATATGCTTCGTCTTGAAGTGTTGCACCGGGTTGAGAGAGATCTTGATGGCACTTTCATTATCACACCAAAGAGGCACTTTGTCACAAATGGCACTGTAATCCTTTAAAGTTTGCCTCATCCATAAGAGTTGTGCACAACAACTCCCGGCTGCAACATACTCCGCCTCGGTGGACGAGAGAGACACACAACTTTGCTTTTTGGAAGACCAACTTACCAAAGAGCAACCAAGGAATTGGCACCCTCCGGAAGTGGACTTCCTATCCACTTTGTCTCCCGCCCAATCGGAATTCGAGTACCCTACAAGCTTGAAGTTTGATCCTCTTGGATACCATAAACCAAAGTTTGGGGTATGAGCCAAATATCGAAAGATTCGTTTGACCACCACATAGTGACTTTCCTTAGGTGTGGCTTGAAACCGTGCACAAATTCCCACACTCAACATGATATCCGGTCTAGATGCACAAAGGTAAAGCAAGGAACCAATCATAGAGCGATATACCTTTTGATCCACCACTTTACCATTGGGATCTAAGTCAAGTTGGCACTTGGTGGGCATTGGAGTGGAAGCCGGCTTGACGTCACTTAGTTTGAATCTCTTGAGCATGTCTTGAGTGTATATGGATTGATTGATGAAGGTTCCTTCTCTTCTTTGCTTCACATCGAACCCTAGAAAGAATTTCAACTCTCCCATGGAGGACATCTCGAACTTTGAGGCCATGAGAGCGGCAAATTCCTCATTGAAAGCCTTGTTAGGAGAACCAAAGATAATGTCATCAACATATAATTGGCACACAAACAACTCCCCTTTGACCTTCTTAGTAAAAAGAGTGGGGTCGATTAGCCCAACTTCAAAACCACGATCTTGTAACAACTCGGTAAGGTGGTCATACCACGCACGTGGGGCTTGTTTAAGGCCATAGAGTGCCTTATCGAGTTGATACACATGATCGGGAAGGTAGGGATCCTCGAACCCGGGGGGTTGCTTGACGTAAACGAATTCATTAATAGGACCATTAAGAAAAGCACTCTTCACATCCATTTGTTGTAACTTAAAGTTATGATGAGAAGCATATGCAATCAACATGCAAATGGATTCAAGACGAGCAACGGGAGCAAAGGTTTCATCGTAGTCGATACCCTCGACTTGGGAGTAGCCTTGTGCTACCAAGCGAGCTTTGTTGCGAATGATAATCCCATGGGAATCTTGCTTGTTCTTGAAAATCCACTTGGTTCCAATGAAATTATGGTTCCCCGTTGGCCTTGGCACCAATCTCCACACTTTGTTGCGCTCAAAGTTGTTGAGTTCTTCATGCATGGCATTGAGCCAATCCGGATCGTCTAGCGCCTCATAGACCTTGTGGGGTTCCACACAAGAGACAAACGCGTGATGCTCACAATAATTTGCTAATTTTCTACAAGTGCTTACCCCCTTTCTTAAGCTTCCAAGCACATTCGTCATGAGATGATCCTTGGTGGAGAGCATGGATGAAATCTTGGCGGCACGACGCTCTAATTCCTCCTCGGTGGTGAGTTGAGGAGCGGTTACTTGATCATCTTGAGCGCCGTCATGAACTTGTTCTTGATCTTGAACTTGTTCTTGATCTTGAACTTGTTCGGGGTAGAGAACTTGACCTTGGGCATCACTTGGTGTGTCAACACCGTCTTGAGTATGATCTTGCCCTTGGTCTTGTTCATGAGGTTGAGGGCCTTCACTTTGTTCTTCGGAAGCGTGTGGGCCTTGCGTTGGTGATGGCTCCACTTGAGTGGAGCTTTGTCCTTCTCCTTCGGCCACAAGGGGTTCCTCAATGGGTAGGATAAAGCCAACACCCATTCTTCTTATGGCTTGGGGAGGAATTTCATCACCTACATCACAAGTGCCACTTTGCTCCACTTGGGAGCCGTTATTCTCATCAAACTCCACGTTACACGTCTCCTTAATAAGTCTCGTGGATTTATTGAGGACACGGTAAGCATGAGAGTTTGTAGCATAACCAACAAATATGCCCTCATAAGCTCTAGCCTCAAATTTAGACAACCGAACACCTTTCTTGAGAATGAAACACTTACACCCGAATACCCGGAAGTACTTGAGGTTGGGCTTGTTACCGGTGAGTATCTCATATGGAGTCTTGTTCAAGCCCTTGCGGAGGTAGGGCCGATTGGATGCATGACACGCGGTGTTGATGGCTTCAGCCCAAAAGTTGTACAGAGACTTGAACTCTGCCATCACGTTCCTTGCCGCATCCATCAATGTCCGGTTCTTCCTCTCCGCAACACCGTTTTGTTGAGGGGTGTAGGGTGCGGAATATTGATGCTTGATTCCCTCATCACTAAGAAACTCATCCAAGGTGTAGTTCTTGAACTCAGTGCCGTTGTCACTTCTTATTGTCAAGATCTTTGCATTGTTATGACGTTGTGCTTCATTTGCAAAGTCAATGACAATTTGTTGGGTATCGCTCTTGCTCTTGAAGAAATACACCCACGTGTACCTTGAGTAGTCATCCACAATCACCAAGCAATACTTCCTACCTCCAAGACTATCGAAGGATGGAGGCCCAAAGAGATCCATGTGAAGGAGCTCCAAAGGCCTCTTCGAATAAATGATAGTCGTGGGAGTGTGAGCCTTCTCATGTAGCTTTCCTTCGATACAGGCACTACAAGCACGATCTTTAGCAAAACTAACATTCGTTAGTCAATGAACATGGTCCCCCTTGAGGAGACTTTGCAAAGATCTCATATTGACATGGGCTAAATAGCGATGCCAAAGCCATCCCACATCAACTTTAGCCATTAGGCACGTTGCGGTCTTAGTGGGTCGCTCCGAAAAGTTAATCACATATAGACCGTTCTCGACATGCCCAACAAAGGCTACTTTAAGAGTCTTGCTCCACAAGAGGGCCACGGTATCGATAGCAAAGAAAGTGGCAAAGCCCATGATTGCAAGTTGACGAACCGAAAGTAAATTGTATGCAAGGGACTCAACAAGCATGACCTTCTCGATCGTGAGATCATGAGAGATGACCACCTTGCCAAGTCCCAATACCTTAGAAGATGAGGCCTCACCCCACTCGACATTGGTGGGCATAGATGGAACCTTGTGCACGTCCACCACCAAGTCCTTGCTTCCGGTCATATGATTTGTAGCTCCGCTATCGAGCAACCATGATCCCCCACCGGAAACAAACACCTACAAGAGATCAATGCTTGGTTTTAGGTACCCATTTTGCAATGGGTCCTTTGATGTTAGTAACAAGGGTCTTTGGAACCCAAATAGACCATTCAATGTATTCATGAAGAGAACCAACAAATTTGGCATAAACATGCCCATCACAAGCACGACATAACACATAAGAAGGATTAAAATCGCCGGCTTTGTTGGGAGGGATGGCATTGCCCTTCTTGACATTGCCGCCCTTTGCAATGTTATTCTTCTTCTCCTTGGGCACACTCTCTCCCTCCTTCACAAAGGTTTGCATGAGAGGAGGAGGTCGTTTGGTCTTGTCATTCTTCTTCTTGTTCTTGGAGTTGGGCACGTACCCAACCCCTTCCTTGGCCACGACTTCCTTTTGACTACTCAAAAGGTCGTTGAGGTTCTTTTCACCTTGTATGCATGACACAAGGCCTTTCTCAAGCTGCTCCTTCAACTTAGCATTTTCCTCAACAAGATGTATATGCTCACAACACGGGTTAGTAGCATTTGCATTGTCAATTAAAACCATATGAGGAAATGTGGCTTTCTCCTTAGTTAGCTTCACTTGGAGTTGATCATGAGACTCCTTGAGACTAGCGTGAATACCCTTCAAGACCTTGTGGGCCTTGTCAAGTATATCAAACTCCTCCTTGAGTCTAGCAAGATCAAACCCAAGTTTGGCCTTCTCGGAATTTAGCACACGAGAAACAACAAGAGCATGATCATGATATTTCTTTAATTTAGCATGATCTTCGTTGTGTGACTCCTCAAGAGCCAAACGTAGACCACGCTCTTCCTCAAGAGCATTGGAAAGATCCAAAATCTCATCGGCATAGTCACGACTATGCCCTTCCATCTTAGAGATGGTATCTTCGTGAGCATCGATCATGTCATTGGCTTCACCAAGTTGTTCCAAGAGAGCAACAAAGTGCTTCTTGGACTTGCCCTTGAGTTTACCCATAAAGGTCTCAAACTCATTCTCCTCCACATTAGTTCCCTCATGTTCACCAATGCAATCCATTGAAGAAGGATGATTAATGATGGTAGTTTTGATGTTGGGGGTTACCTTGTTGGTGGCTTTAGCCATGAGGCACTTGGCGGTGATGCTCTCATTGGGTGAGTCGAAGAGAGACACCCGTGGAGTCGTCGCAATGGCAACAGAGGCCATGGCAACTGACTCATCACTTTCATCATCGTCATCATCCTCATTGTACTCTTCTTCTACCACCAATTCCCTGGGAGGTGTCTTCTTAGTGAAGTTTCTCTTGTTGGGGAACGACTTGGCCTTGTCCTTTCGGATGAGCTTGCCACCATTGTCTTCCCTCTTCTCATACGGGCATTCCGCAACAAAATGACTCACGTTGCCGCAATTGTAGCAAGTCCTTACACGTTGCTTGCCCTTCGTGCCACTTGAGTTGTTTTTGCTAAAGTTTGGCCTCGAGTTTTTCTTGCTCCAAAATTGCCTTGAAGCAAGTGCCATGTGTTCATGATATGCATACTTCGTATCTTTGGGGTTGCTCTCCTCTTCTTCCTCTTCTTCTTCTTCAATGGTGAGCTTGGCCTTCAATGCAAGGTTAGGCCTCTTTGCCCTTTGAGAACGAAGCACCGCATTGTCGGCAGTCTTATCCAAAATTTTCATGGCCACAAACTCATCCAACACTTCGCTTGAGGTCAAAGTGTGGAAGTCCGGTCTCTAACGAATGACAGAGGACATGGCCTTGTGATAGGGCATCATTGCCTTGAGGAATTTGCACTTGATCCAATTGTCATTCGTGTCCTTGCTCCCGTGATCTCGTAGTGAGACCGCGAGTTTGGTTACTCTCCGATAAAGCTCACGAGGTTCTTCATATTCTTTCATTGCAAACTCATCGGCCTCATCTTGTACCACTTCATAGTTGGAGTGTTGAATGCTTGCGCTTCCCCGGTAGAGAGAGACAACACAATGCCATGCATCTTCGGCCAAGGCGAAGGGACGAAGATGAGGTAGGTCTTCGGGTGGAATTGCATCTTGAATGATGAAGAGAGCATTCTCATTGAATTGATTGTCCGCGGCTTCTCGAGGAGTGAAGTTGCTTGGATCATGCGGATAGAAACCTTCTTCAATGATTCTCCAAATGTTAGTGTTCACATGATTTAAATGACGTTTAAAGCGGTAAACCCAAGAATCAAAGTCCTCATTTTTCACAATCTTAGGGGGAGGACCGGCATGATTCAAATGAGTGGAAGGAACCAGTCCACCATAAACAAGTGGTGGTTCCACATGGGCAAAAATGCCGATGACATTCTTACCACTAGAAGAAGGAGCCTTTTCACTACTAGCTTCCCCCTTGTCGGGGATAGCATCCGTCACCTTGTCGGCGGGGTCACCCACTTTCAACGGTGCGGTGGATAGTTTAAGCCCCTCAAGAAATTTAGTAAACATGCTTTCAACTTCGGTCGTCATGGAGGTTTTCAATGTCTCCAAGGCCACATTGAACTCCTCACGAGAGACCGAGGTTCCCCCATCGCCCGTAGACGAGGTCGGATTCACACCGGAGTGTTCCTCCACACTGTCTATGGTATCAACCATACTCTTTGGACGGTAAAGTCCTTAATAAAGAGACAAGGCTCTGATACCAATTGAAAGGATCGATATGGTTGACTAGAGGGGGGGTGAATAGGCAACTAACAATTTTTAGCTTTTCTTTAACAATTTAAACTTTGCATCAAAGTAGGTTGTCTAGATATGCAACTAGGTGAGCAACCTATATGATGCAACAAGGATAGGAACACAAGCAAGCAAGAGATATGAAACAAATAAGCTTGCCCAAATAAAGGCACGAGATAACCAAGAGTGGAGACGGTGGAGACGAGGATGTGTTGCCGAAGTTCCTTCCCTTTGAGAGGAAGTACGTCTCGTTGGAGCGGTGTGGAGGCACAATGCTCCCCAAGAAGCCACTAGGGCCACCGTATTCTCCTCACACCCTCACACAATGCGAGAAGCCGTGATTCCACTATTGGTGCCCTTGAAGGCGGCGACCAAACCTTTACAAACAAGGTTGGGGCTCTCTCCACAACTTAATTGGAGGCTCCCAACGAAACCACGAAGCTTCACCACAATGGAATATGGCTCCGAGGTGACCTCAACCGTCTAGGGTGCTCAAACACCCAAGAGTAACAAAATCCTCACAAGAAAGTATGGCGTAAGCAAATATCCTTTGGTGGAAGTGTAGATCTAGGTCTCCTCCTTCAATCCCTAGCAAATCAACAAGTTTGAGTGGCTACAGAGAGAGATATCGGGCAAGAGAGCTTGAAGTGCATTAATGGTGGAGTGAGAGAGGTCAAAGCTGAGAGTGGTAGGTGGGAGAAGCTCTCTTAAATACCAACCCTAAAAATCCAGCCGTTGCTGCATTTTCAGCCCCGCAGCGGTACAACCGGTCCTTGTCCCGGTACAACCGGGACTCACGGTGTAGCTGCAGAACCCTACCAGGCAGTACAACGGGCTACTAGGCGGTTGTACCGGTTAAGAGAAATGACCGGACCAACCGCCCAGCCACCGCACAACTACCGCCTCAAAACAGAGATGAGACCGGTACTTGAGCGGTGCATGACCGGAACAACTGCATGGCCTTGAGCTCTTGGACGGCGAAGTATTGAGCGGAAGAACCACTCAGACCACCGGTGGTACCGGTCACTGAGGATCGACCGGATCAACCGGGCCACCACCGCCCGAGAACCGCATCAAAACAGAACCTTGAGTGGTACTTGAGCGGTGCATGGCTTGAACCACCGCCCTAGCCTTTGTTGAGCAAGGTGGCGGTACCACCACCCGGAAGCAGCGGTACAACCGCTCGGTCAAGGCTGGAGAGCGTCAAGGTCCAGCGGTACAGCCGCTCCAGGGAGTGGTACAACCGCTGGGAAGAGCAAAAACCAGACGGAAAGACAAGGGGAACTCTCTCTCTCACAACTGAGGAAGACAAAGGAGGGGTGATGAACGTGTACGTGAAAATATTCCCCCAAAGCTTCCTAATGAGGATTCCCTCTTGATAGTACGGGTACTCTACGACCAAAGAAAATAAAAGCGTAGAGGACACGTCTTCGATCTTTTCCTACGAGAGGCAATAGCAATCCGACGAAAGCCTAAGCATCGAGAACCTGAAACATATAGCACACGATTAGACCACAAAGGGTTGTCATCATCATCCAAAACATAAAGTAGGGAAATGCCCTTCCAACAGGCATGTACAAAAGCCTCAAAGGGCATCAGGCTCTTTATGATGTGCTTAAAAAGCAAATCCTCAACAGGAACCCTAGGAAAGAGGGTATCACCTTTGAGAGGAAACTCAATGTTGATGGTACATATTGGAAGCCTGAGCAGTACCCCAAAACTACATGGGTTGCTGCAAAGGGACCTCCAGTTGATCCATCTAACTTATCTGGATTTGCATGTGAATCTCCTCATTCTGATGACGAGTTAATTGACTCCAACTATAAGCTATTCAAAAATCAGAATGGTGAAGTATTTGCTAGATATGTTGGGACTAACTGCAGGAACGGCTCCCCTGTGAAGAAAATCTGGGTTCCCAAAAGATGCCTTGAAAATCTTCAGGTGAATGTCATCATGACACCACCTGTGAAGAATAGGAACCCTAGATCAAATTCTTCATATGGACCAAATTCTTCATATGGATTTAAGTCCTCATACGGACCAAATTCCTCATATGGATCAAAGTCCTCATATGAACATCATCGTGCTAACCCATCTGTTTCGCAGGGAAGATCTAAGGATTAAGGATATGTGCATTATTCTTCAAATCATTATGTCCATAAGTCCTCGATGAATTTCTCTGCTTACTCTTATGCTTACTCTAACCCCTCTTATGTGAAACAAAATGGACTGCCTTCTATGCCATCCTTCTCGTATGGAGCTCGCAAAATGATGAACTCTTTGCCACCCCTTCAGATGTGGGTGGTGAAGAAAAAGAACTAATCTCTTCTGCAGGGTCAGGTCTCCAGACGCACGTAATCGTCTGAAGAATTTGCTGGAGACCTAAGCATGCCTGAGAGGACGCAGGCTAATCATGAAGAAATGAACTTTCATTTCTCACGTCCTCATATTGCGTTATCAGTTCTTTTACTTGATGAAATTGATCTGATGAATTGATGTCATATTCTTCACTGATGAAGTATATGCGTTTGTAAGCTGCACTAATTCATCTGCAGGATGATCAACCCAAAGCCACTGAGTGGGTCCTCGATAGTGGATGTACAAACCACATGACTGGTGACAAGAATCTATTGATGGATGCTCCATTATCACCGTCGCATTTGAAGCATATCATCTTTGTTAACAAAGGCAAAAGTCAGGTATTAGGTCTTGGTAAGGTTGCGATTACAAAGGATCGACACATGGACAAAGTCATGCTTGTTGAGTCCTTAGGATACAACCTTATGTCTGTCTCAATGCTTTGTGATCTTGATATGGTTGTTGTCTTCGGCAAGTACCATTGTGTTGTGGTTACGGAAGCTGACAATTCCAAAGTCTTCGAAGGCTTTAGGAGAGGAGACCTATATATTGTTGATTTCTCTACAGGACCACAACCAGCCGTGTGCTTACTTGCAAAAGCTTCAGAAGGCTGGCTCTGGCATCAATGACTTGGCCATGCAGGCATGAGGAATTTGCACACGCTTGCGAAGAAGAAGCATGTCATTGGCATCGAGAATGTCAAATTCCTCAAGGATCACCTATGCGGAGCCTGTGAAGCTGGGAAGATGACCAAGGCCAAGCATCCAGCAAAGACTATCATGACCACCACTCGCCATTTGAATTGCTTCACATGGATCTCTTTGGTCCTAATCATTATTCTTCTATCTCAAATGAAGCATCTCAATATGGCTTTGTTATTGTTGATGATTATTCTCGTTACACATGGGTACACCTTGTTACTTACAAACATGAAGTGCAGGAATTCTTCAAACGATTTTCCTCGAGGGCTTCAACCAACTTTGGTGTGAAGATCAAGCACATCAGAAGTGACAATGGCACTAAGTTCAAGAATTCTGGTCTCGATGACTATCTTGATGAACTTGGTATTACTCATGAGTTATCTGCTCCTTACACTCCTCAGCAGAACAGCATCGTGGAGCGCAAGAACAGGCCTCTTGTTGAGATGGCTCGCACTATGCTTGATGAATACAAAATGCCTCGTCGTTTCTGGACTGAGGCAATTGATACTGTGTGCCACATCATCAACAGAATATATCTTCACAAATTCTTCAAAAAGACTGCCTATGAACTCCTCACTGATAAGAAACCCAATGTAAGTTATTTCAAAGTCTTCGGTGCTAAATGTTGGATTAGAGATCCTCATCACAACTCAAAATTTGCACCGAAAGCACATGAAGGTTTTATGCTTGGTTATGTAAAGGACTCGCACACCTACAGAGTCTTCAACAACGTTCTTCACAAAGTTGTTGAAACTGTAGATGTGCGGTTCGATGAAACTAATGGCTCGCAAAGAGAGCACCTACCTACTGTGATAGATGAACCAGCACCTGAGGAAACTATCAAGTTCAAGGCTACTGAGGATGTCATTCCTACTAAAGAATCTGCTGAAGATTTCATTCCAGAACATGAAGAACATCGAGCTAATGCACCTGAAGAAAATGGTGCTGAAGAAAATGCTGATCAAACTCTTCAGCGACAACCAGCTCATCCTCGCATTGCAAAAGAAGTGCAAGTTGAAAAGATCATCAATGACATCAAAGCGCCAGGTCCTCTCACACGCTCAAAAGCTTCACATTTGTCTAACTTTTGTGGGCAGTATGCTTTTGTCTCTATTACAGAGCCCACTAAGGTAGATGAAGCATTTCTAGAGCCTGAGTGGATACAAGCCATGCAAGAAGAATTACATCAGTTCGAGCTCAACAATGTCTGGGAACTGGTCAAAATCCAGATCCTCGCAAGCACAATATCATCGGCAAAAAGTGGATCTACCGCAACAAGCAAGATGAAAATGGCCTTGTTGTGAGGAATAAGGCACGGCTTGTAGCTCAAGGCTACACATAGGCTGAAGGAATTGATTTCGATGAAACTTTTGCACCTGTTGCTAGACTTGAGGCTATTCTCATATTACTTGCTTATGCTAACCATCATGATATCACTCTATATCAAATGGATGTGAAAAGTGCATTCCTCAATGGTAAGCTTGAGGAAGAAGTATATGTTGCTCAACCCCCAGGTTTTGAAGATCCAAAGAATCCTGACAAAGTCTTTAGACTCAACAAGGCCCTCTATGGCCTCAAGCAGGCCCCACGGGCTTGGTATGATACTTTGAAGGAACTCTTCATGAAGAAAGGCTTCAAACCTGGTTCACTCGACCCTACTCTTTTCACTAAATCTTATGATGGTGAATTGTTTGTGTGCCAAGTATATGTTGATGATATTATCTTTGGCTGTACTGACCAACGTTATAGTGATGAATTTGCCTATATGATGAGTGAAGAATATCAAATGTCTAGTATGGGAGAGTTGAAATTCTTCTTAGGTCTTCAAATTCGTCAACAACACAATGGCATATTCATATCTCAGGAGAAATACCTCAAGGATGTACTGAGAAAATTCGGCATGCAAGATTGCAAAGGTGTCAAAATTCCTATGCCCACAAATGGCCATCTGTGCACTGATGAAAATGGTATTGACTTCGATCATAAGGTATTCCGCTCCATGATAGGTTCCTTATTATACTTATGTGCATCTAGGCCACATATAATGCTTAGTGTTTGCATGTGTGCCCGATTTCAAGCTGCACCGAAGGTATCACACCATAAGGCTGTGAAGCATATTCTTCGATATCTAGCTCACACACCAACACTTGGATTATGGTACCCCAAGGGCTCGGCTTTTGATCTTGTTGGATATTCTGACTCTGACTATGCTGGTGATCGTGTGGATCGCAAGTCAACATCTGGTACATGTCATTTCCTCGGACGATCTTTGGTCCGTTGGTCCTCAAAGAAACAGAACTGCGTATCACTATCTACTGCTGAAGCTGAGTACATTGCCGCCGGTTCTTGCTGTGCCCAATTGCTATGGATGAAGCAAAGTCTCAAGGACTACGGCGTCAACATGAAGAATGTACCTCTCTTTTGTGACAATGAGAGTGCCATCAAGATTGCTCACAACCCAGTTCAGCACTCGAAGACAAAGCACAATCAGATTCGTCATCATTTTCTTCGTGATCATGTGTTGAAGGGCGGCATTTATATTGAGCATGTGAAGACTGAAGAACAGCTAGCCGATATCTTCACAAAGCCCTTGGATGAGAAGAGATTTAGCAAGTTGCGGTGTGATCTAAATATCCTAGAATCTTCGAATGTTCTTTGAAAAGGACACTCATCGTAACACTTATGCAAAATTGATGACTTAGATGTGCAACACATGAAGAAACGTTTTACTTCAATCAATGAAGAATAACACTCTTAGTGTGAAGAAATTAATGAAGAATTTGATTCTCAGAACCCTACGATAATTGTACGCGGTGTCTGAAATCATCATTCTTATACGGTGGATCACGCCACCACCAAAACTTGAAATTCCTCAAATTATTCATATTCTTCAACTTTGCATAGTCTTCACTGGTTCCGTTGTTTTTCTTCATTGGCTATATATATATATATATATATATATATATATATATGTGAGTTTATGTCCTCTACAGCATTCACTTATTGCTATTTCTTCAAGTTGGTTTTCTGCTAAGTGAATGTGATCGGACCCTTCCCCTCTATGCTATACTCAACCCAATCTGTTCACAAATTCTTCATGTGCGTTCTATTTGAAACTCGTTCAAAATCTTCACTGTGTCCTTGTCAGCTGAGGAAATTGAGAATGGAACTTTAAAACTAATCTTATCCAAATTTTCGGTTTTGCCGCTCAAATCATTCTGCATCCCACGATAAATTTTTTAATTCACCCACGATCTTACACGATCTCGACTACAGAGTACGTGGGTGACACATGTCGTGCAAAGGAGAAGGGTCAGGGGCACGTTCGTCCCAAATCTTCGGGCGAACAGTTATTCACTGCTACTATAAATACCCCCTCATCCCTTCCTCACTTCCTTTACTCCGCTCGATCTCTCTCTCCCACTCGAGCTTCCCAAACCCTAACGCCGCCACTACTCCATCATCACCGGTGAGGAAGAGCTTCACTGCCTCAACCTCGTCGTCGTCGTACTCGCGCCGACCGCGGAAATCTTAACCTCCGCCGCCGCCATAGACGTCTTCCTCCGCCAAGTTAGGGCATGGAAGATCTACACCGACGAACTCCACTGTTTCACCTCACTGTTCGTCGTGTTCTTCATTCAGGTTAACTAAAAGTTACTTTTACTGCCCTCTTTGATTCGAAGTTTCTCTATAAAATCTTCAAAGGTGTTTTATTCTTCAAATCTTCACACACTAAACACCTCACATGTCATCTATTCTTGATTCGCTTCTCTAAGCATGATTTTTCTTCAAGATTCCTCAATTGTGTGGATCTTTGATCTATACAACTCTGGAACCTAAGACAAAGAACGCTTAGTGAAAATCTTCAAGACTCATCTGGTCAAATTCCTCAAACTTGTTCTTTTTGAAAAACCTTCCGAGAACGCATATGACCTCTCCAAATTCCTCGCAACTATACTCTGTTCATAGGTACACATGTCAGCTGCTGAATCACTAGGTTCTCATCAACTTAACTCATTTGCAGCATTCCTCGAAGAAAAGTTGCATACTTCTTCAGAGAATTCGATTGTTCAAATTCCTCAACTGAAGAAAATGGCTGATGGTAAAAGGCCACAGAAGGGAGGAAAGAGGCCTGAGGTAAATACAGCGTTTGAGATCCCTAATGACATATACGCTGGGTACTGCACACCTACTGAGGAAACCAAGAATGAGCGCAAAGTGCGCAAATAGAGGATAGAGAGGAGATGGGCAAGAGAATAGAGGGAGTACAGATATGTCACTCCTAAGTACATGAAGAAATTCACACTCAATCCTCCATGCCCAAGAGCTCCATTGGCACCTGGCCAAGTAGCAGATCCCACCGGCCTCTAGCGCGGTGAGGACTATCCTGATGAATGGGCCAAGTGCCAAGGCAAGTTGGCCAAGCAAGCCAGAGAAGCAGTGAGGAAATTCAATGAAGACTCTGCTGTGGCTGGTGCTGCCCCTGCTTAGGCCTCTGTCAAGCCGAGGAAATCCATGCCTAAGAAGTCTGCTCGTAAGCCAAGTGCTTCACCAACAGTGCCCTCACGGCCAAGTCCCTCGACTACGCCCTCACAGCCAAACTCTTCAAGGTCCTCATGACCAATCCCTCAAGCTGCTCCTTTAAAATCCTCGGCACCTCCTCCAAAGTCCTTAGCTGTTCCGACAAAGTCCTCAGCACCTGCGCATCTGGCCTCATGCCAAAGGACTACGGGCATCTCCATTGCCTCTGGTGTCTCAGCAAGCTCCTCAGCTGCACCAAATTCTTCATCTGGCCCCACTCTGATGAAGACCAAGGCAACTGCTGGATGAGGTCCTCGGCCAAGTCCTCAAAAGAAGCAAGTCGCTTTCCAAGTGCCACCTGAAGAAGATGAAGCTGATGATGATGAACTTGCAAAAATCATCAAAGACAGACAAGTTAGGGCCGCTAGAGCCAAAGGCACACCTGTGCCACTGCTTTTAGATCCCAAGCTGGTCCTTGAGTACATTGATCTCTGGCACAAGGACCCAAATACTCCTATGCCTGACTTCAAGCTGACGCCTGGTCAAAATCACATGCTGACTCATTTCATCCAAGAGAAGAAATGGAAATATGATCAGGCCAGGCAGATCAAGAAGGCCCAGTACAGAAAGGAGAAATACCTGAAGAACAATGTTGTCACTATGACCACTGATGAACTTGTAAAAATCCAATCTGAAATCAAAACCCTCAGCGATGAATTCCAAGCCTACTATGCTGATTGGCAAGGAGCCAAAGTTAGATTTGTAAAGACAACTGAACAGTTCACTTCAAATGTTGCTGCCCCAATGCAACAGGAAATTCCTCAGGCTTAAGCATCTGCTCAGCCAACAGAAGAACATGCCAGCACCGCTGATGACAATCAGGCTGCTAAAGAAAATGTGAGTTCCAGGGCTGATGACTGCATTCCAGCCACTGAAGAAATTGCCAGGGCACCTACTAGTGGTGTGCCTGAAGAAACTGAAGAACTCAGGGCAACTGCATCAGTTGTGCCTGAAGAAAATCAACCAGATTCCTCAGCTGCTCCTGCACCAACTTCAACTCCAATCCTTCCATCTGCATCAGATGTGAAGAAGACCAAGGCTGCTCCACACCCGTAATTAGTGATGAATTCTGGGAAAGTCAGCATCCAAACTCTCCAATGTTCACCCCTCTACAGCAAATTCCTCAGTCCCCCACACAAACTGTTTACATGGGCTCTGAACAAACTCATCCCACTGCATCTGTCCATGAGGAAATTCCAGCCACTAGCGCTGAAGAAACTGTTGCTGCTGAACAACCAACTACACAGACTGCCATTGAGGAAGAACCAGAAATTCCTCAGCCTGAAGAACCTGCGATTGAGATTCCTGAGGTCATGATGCAACTCACTAACACTCCTCTACCAAAGCCAAAGGATCCATTCTCGCGCAAGAAAAAGTTCAAGGCTGATGATTTCTTCGGCTAGCATGTATTCTTCGAAGCTTATAACCCATATGACTCTGCTCGCATTAGGAAGAGGCGTTTCTAGAATGCTAGTCAAGCCAATTTCTATTCCTCAGTGTTGTTCAACAAGGAGAAGATCTTCTACCATGAGCATATTCCTCACGTGGATATGGAATCTCTGCCGTGCTTCGCACCAGTCCTCAGTGTTCTTCACGACACTGGACTGCTCAATTTTTGCTCTGACATCTGCGATTGGAATGAAGAACTGATTCTTCAATTCTATGCAACGCTGCACATCATCGGAAATGCTGAAGATGTGAATTCATGGGTGCTGGACTGGATGTCTGAAAACACTCACTACACTGCGCACCAGCCTCTGAATTGCTTCGTGCTCTACCACTCAGTCCTCCCCTTGAAGAAGCTCGCTGCATCTACAGTGAACCTGAGCTCACACATCATTACATGCAAGTGCTGATGAAGCCTTTGAAACCAGGTCAGGCACCACGAACAAAATTCCTCGTGAAGGAATTTCTGTACGTGCCCAGAACTGTCTATCGTATTCTTACGAGGACAATCAGTCCTATCAAAGGCCATGACTCATCTGATGAGGAAATTGTTGGCATCATGAAGAATCTGGTATTTAACATCATTCATGGCATTCGTGTCAACTATCACGATTTCTTCATGAGGACTATGGCCAATGTTGCACTGTCTCCGTTTGAGCTGAAACCTTATGCACCTTGGATCATGAGATTCCTCAGGACAAGGTCTTCACTCTACTACAAAGCTGATTTCCAGAATCATCTCAGCTACTTGCCCCCAATTGAAGTCCTCAAGCAGACATATTCCTTAGTTGATAGAAAGGGCAAGGCACCAGCTGTAATTGATGAAGGCATTCATCCATTGGATGGTCAGTTTCGCAAAGTTGCATCTTATTCCACCAATGATGACTCTGCCACACATGACTCTGCCAATGCTCCCAAGTCCACTCCTCAAGCCACTGCTCCGAACGTGATGACAGACCGTGAACTTCTGCTTAGTCTTCACCAGAAGGTGGATCGAAATCACAAATGGGTTAAGCGTCAGTTTGGTTCACTTCTTCACAACATGACTGCCACACACAATGAAGTGAAGAAAAATCACTACTACCTCCATCAAGTCTTCGGTCGCACCTGGGCAATCCTGTCACATCAGTATGGTGAAGAAGATCTGAAGAACATGGGTCTTAATGAAGATTTTGACTAGTCTGCACCTCCACCGAACAAATTCAAGAAGGTCAAGGTTCCTTCTTTGGTGGCCAGCTCATATTCTTCATCGCGCGACATTGATGAACATGAAGATTTAGACGACACTGCGGCAGGCCCTACATCAACCAACGACCCCAACAACGTTGGCGCTCCTTCATCAACTTGATTATCACGAGTGATTGGACGAGGTCTGTGTGACCTTAGTTCAAGGAGAATACGGTGAGGACTGGGTGTCTTGGACTAAGTGTCCTTGACTGGGTGTCCGGGACTGTGTGTCCTTGAGTTTAAATACTCAGCCGCTCCAACCAGACGTACAACTGAGACAGCAGTTGGAACTGGTCTACCAAATCATTGTCTTCACCAAGCTTACTAGTTCTCTTTCCTCAACTCTTCCATTTCCTCATAACTTTGTTGTGTGTTCGTTCATATCTGTGTTAGAAGACCTTGACTGAAGACTTTCTCAATTTCCTCAGTTCAATTTCTTCAGTCTGTTTGTCTTCATCCTGTGTTATCCTGTGATTACGCTTCCTGTAGTCTGTGCCTGTCTTCATTTCATCATGATGACTATGCTTGTATTATGTTATGGTTACCTTTGAGTACCTATTCCGCTGCTAGTAGTTCTTCGCTAAGGAATTTCCTCATCGGAAAATTCCTCACTGAAGAACTTCATAAAAATCGCCTATTCACCCCCTTCTAGTCGATATAACGCACTTTCAATAGCCCTGAGGATTTTGCTACTCAAAATTCCGACCGTTGCTGTGCTATGCGCCAGCTGTCCCAAAATATCTATCCACCTAACGGTCATATCATTGAAGGGCATTTATGTCTTATCATGTCGGGCTGCTCCCTAGGCTATAAATAGCCTCCCCCTACAACCACTAGTTGGTTGGATGCTCCGAGAGAAACTGACACTTGTCATTTGAGAGCAACCCATCCTCCGAGGACTTTGAGAGAAAATCATCAGGTGAGGAAAAACCCAAAACCCAAACACCTACAAACCCCAAGTGATTGAGCATCACTTAAGAGATTGATCCTGCGTGGATCCGACGCTTGTTACCTTTGAAGACTGTGCTTCTTCCAGACGGTTAGGCGTCATGGTCTAGAGCATCCAAGAGGAATTGTGGATCACCGAGTGACCGAGTTTGTGAAGGTTTGGAAGTCGCCTGAAGACTTACCACGAGTGATTGGACGAGGTCTGTGTGACCTTAGTTCAAGGAGAATACGGTGAGGGCTGGGTGTCTTGGACTAAGTGTCCTTGACTGGGTGTCCGGGACTGTGTGTCCTTGAGTTTAAATACTCAACCGCTCCAACCAGACGTACAACTGAGACATCAGTTGGAACTGGTCTACCAAAACATTGTCTTCACCAAGCTTACTAGTTCTATTTCCTAAACTCTTCCATTTCCTCATAACTGTGTTGTGTGTTTGTTCATATCTGTGTTAGAAGACCTTGACTGAAGACTTTCTCAATTTCCTCAGTTCAATTTCTTCAGTCTGTTTGTCTTCATCCTGTGTTATCCTGTGATTACGCTTCCTGTACTCTGTGCCTGTCTTCATTTCATCACGATGACTATGCTTGTATTATGTTATGTTTACCTTTGAGTACTTATTCCGCTGCTAGTAGTTCTTCGCTAAGGAATTTCCTCATCGGAAAATTCCTCAGTGAAGAACTTCATAAAAATCGCCTATTCACCCCCCTCTAGTCGATATAACGCACTTTCAATAGCCCTGAGGATTTTGCTACTCAAAATTCCGACCGTTGTTGTGCCATGCGCCAGCTGTCCCAAAATATCTATCCACCTAACGGTCATATCATTGAAAGGCATTTATGTCTTATCATGTCGGGCTGCTCCCTAGGCTATAAATAGCCGCCCCCTACAACCACTAGTTGGTTGGATGCTCCGAGAGAAACTGACACTTGTCATTTGAGAGCAACCCATCCTCCAAGGACTTTGAGAGAAAATCATCAGGTGAGGAAAAACCCAAAACCCAAACACCTACAAACCCCAAGTGATTGAGCATCACTGAAGAGATTGATCCTGCGTGGATCCAACGCTTGTTACCTTTGAAGGCTGTGCTTCTTCCAGACGGTTAGGCGTCATGGTCTAGAGCATCCAAGAGGAATTGTGGATCACCGAGTGACTGAGTTTGTGAAGGTTTGGAAGTCGCCTGAAGACTTACCACGAGTGATTGGACGAGGTTTGTGTGACCTTAGTTCAAGGAGAATACGGTGAGGACTGGGTGTCTTGGACTAAGTGTCCTTGACTGGGTGTCCGAGACTGTGTGTCCTTGAGTTTAAATACTCAGCCGCTCCAACCAGACGTACAACTGAGACATTAGTTGGAACTGGTCTACCAAATCATTGTCTTCACCAAGCTTACTGGTTCTATTTTCTCAACTCTTCCATTTCCTCATAACTGTGTTGTGTGTTTGTTCATATCTGTGTTAGAAGACCTTGACTGAAGACTTTCTCAATTTCCTCAGTTCAATTTCTTCAGTCTGTTTGTATTCATCCTGTGTTATCCTATGATTACACTTCCTGTACTTTGTGCCTGTCTTCATTTCATCATGATGACTATGCTTGTATTATGTTATGTTTACCTTTGAGTACTTATTCCGCTGCTAGTAGTTCTTCGCTAAGGAATTTCCTCATCGGCAAATTCCTCAGTGACGAACTTCATAAAAATCGCCTATTCACCCCCCCCTCTAGTCGATATAACGCACTTTCAATAGCCCTGAGGATTTTGCTACTCAAATTTCGACCGTTGCTGTGCTATGCGCCAGCTGTCCCAAAATATCTATCCACCTAACGGTCATATCATTGAAGGGCATTTATGTCTTATCATGCCGGGCTGCTCCCTAGGCTATAAATAGCCCCCCCTACAACCACTAGTTGGTTGGATGCTCCGAGAGAAACTGACACTTGTCATTTGAGAGCAACCCATCCTCCAAGGACTTTGAGAGAAAATCATCAAGTGAGGAAAAACCCAAAACCCAAACACCTACAAACCCCAAGTGATTGAGCATCACTGAAGAGATTGATCCTGTGTGGATCCGACGCTTGTTACCTTTGAAGACTGTGCTTCTTCCAGACGGTTAGGCGTCATGGTCTAGAGCATCCAAGAGGAATTGTGGATCACCGAGTGACCGAGTTTGTGAAGGTTTGGAAGTCGCCTAAAGACTTACCACGAGTGATTGGACGAGGTCTGTGTGACCTTAGTTCAAGGAGAATACGGTGAGGATTGGGTGTCCTGAGCTACGTGTTCAGGACTGGGTGTCCGGGACTGTGTGTCCTGGAGTTTAAATACTCAGCCGCTCCAACCAGATGTACAACTGAGACATCAGTTGGAACTGGTCTACCAAATCATTGTCTTCACCAAGATTACTGGTTCTATTTCCTCAACTCTTTCATTTCCTCATAATTGTGTTGTGTGCTTGTTCATATCTATGCTTGAAGACTTTGACTGAAGACTATCTCAATTTCCTCAGTTCAATTTCTTCAGTCTGTTTGCCTTCATCATGTGTTATCCTGTGCTTACGCTACCTGTACTCTGTGCCTGTCTTCATTTCATCATGATGACCATGCTTGTATTCTGTTATGTTTACTATTGAGTACTTATTCCGCTGCTAGTAGTTCTTCGCTAAGGAATGTCCTCACCGGCAAATTCCTCAGTGAAGAATTTCATAAAAATCGCCTATTCACTCCCCTCTAGTCGATATAACGCACTTTCAATTGGTATCAGAGCAAGGTACTCCCTTGTTCTGTGTGATTTTGGTTTAACCGCCTGGAGTTTTAGTTATGTCGACCGCAGGTATGATGAAAGTGACATGCCCCATCTTTGACGGTCACGAGTATCCCAAGTGGAAGGCCATGATGAAGAAACGCCTCATGGCGATGAACAACGAGCTGTGGACCGTCACTGAGATTGGTCTGACCGATCTGTGCAAGATGGCGGAAGCTGATGACATTCGCAAGTACACTCTTCTCAACCTCACGGAGGAGGATGCCATCTGCTCCAGTCTGTCACAAAATTAGTTCAGGAATATCATGCATCTCGATCATGCGAAGCTCATCTAGGACCATCTCTCTGAGGTCTATGAAGGTCATCGAACCTGTCATGATCCTTGGTTTGAGGACTTCAAGGAATCTCTCAAAGCAATGACATTCGAACCAGAATCATCATCTTCTGCATCATGCCTTATGACAAAAGATGCTAAGGTAACTGAATGCTACCTATCCGAGTCTAGTGATGATGAATCTGGTGATGAATTTGGACCCAGCTATGTCAAACTTGCTTCCCTTGCCACTAAACAACAAAGAGCTTTGGAAAAAGTTCACTATATGCTAAACAAGAGTGATGATATGTTGGGTGAAGAAATGGATCAGTCAAAAGCTTTGGCTGAAAGTCTTCAGAGACTCCATACTAAGTATGACACCCTTCAAGATCAACATAACACTCTTATCTGATCATGAGAAGCTTTCTTATGAATTTCTTCAAAGAAAGCAAGACCTTGAGAAGCTAAGAGTGAGTTATGAAGATCTTCAGAAGGAGCGCGATTCATTACTTGCTCAACAAATCAGCGCTTCTCAAGAAGAATTTGTTCCTCCATGCTTGAAGTGCATTGAACTTGAATCTGCTAATTCTTCACCTGAATATTCAAATGCAGCTAATGTTTCAAATTCTTCACATACCTCTGCTATCACTAATTCCTCATCTGAGGACATTGCTAGTATCACTGACGATGCAGGGCTGAAGGAATTGTACACGACAGGCATGTACAAAAGCCTCAAAGGGCATCAGACTCTTTGTGATGTGCTTAAAAAGCAGATCCTCAACAGGAACCCTAGGAAAGAGGGTATTGCTTTTGAGAGGAAACTCAATGCTGATGGTACATATTGGAAGCCTCAGCAGTACCCCAAAACTACATGGGTTGCTGCAAAGGGACCTCCAATTGATCCATCTAACCTATCTGGATATGCATGTGAATCTCCTCATTCTGTTGATGAGTCATTTGACTCCAACTATAAATTATTCAAAAATCAGAATGGTGAAGTATTTGCTAGATATGTTGGCACTAACTGCAGGAACGGCTCCCCTATGAAGAAAATTTGGGTTCCCAAAAGATGCCTTGAAAATCTTCAGGTGAATGTCATTATGACGCCACCTGTGAAGAATAGGAACCCCAGATCAAATTCTTCATATGGACCAAATTCTTCATATGGATCCAAGTCCTCATACGGACCAAACTCCTCACATGGATCAAATTCCTCAAAAGGATCAAAGTCCTCATATGAACATCATCGTGCTAACCCGTCTGTTTCGCAGGAAAGATCTAAGGATTATGGATATGTGCATTATTCTTCAAATTATTATGTCCATAAGTCCTCGAGGAATTTCCGTGCTAACAACTCTGTTTTGCAAGGAAGAGCTAAGGCTATGAATATGAGCATTATTCTTCTAATCATCATGTTCATAAGTCCTCGAAGAATTTCTCTGCTTATTCATATGCTTATCCTAACTCCTCTTATGTGAAACGAAATGGACTGGCTTCTATGCCATCCTTCTCGTATGGAGCTCGCAGAATGATGAACTCTTTGCCACCCCTTCAGATGTGGGTGGTGAAGAAAAAGAACTAATATCTTCTGCAGGGTCAGGTCTCCAGACGTACGTAATCATCTGAAGAATTTGATTGAGACCTGAGTATGTCTGATAGGACGCTGGCTAATCATGAAGAAATGAACTTTCATTTCTCACGTCCTCATATTGCTTTATCTGTTCTTTTGCTTGATGAAATTGATTTGATGAATTGATGTCATATTCTTCACTGATGAAGTATATGAGTTTGTAAGCTGCACTAATTCATCTGCAGGATGATCAACCCAAAGCCACTGAGTGGGTCCTCGATAGTGGATGTACAAACCACATGACTGGTGACAAGAATCTATTGATGAATGCTCCATTATCTCCGTCGCATCTGAAGCATATCATATTTGCTGACAAAGGAAAAAGTCAGGTATTGGGTCTAGGTAAGGTTGCGATCACAAAGGATTGACACATGGACAAAGTCATGCTTGTTGAGTCCTTAGGATACAACCTTATGTCTGTCTCAATGCTTTGTGATCTTGATATGGTTGTTGTCTTTGGCAAGTACCATTGTGTTGTGGTTATGGAAGCTGACAATTCCGAAGTCTTTGAAGGCTTTAGGAGAGGAGACCTGTATATTGTTGATTTCTCTACAGGACCACAACCAGCCATGTGCTTACTAGCAAAAGCTTCATAAGGCTGGCTCTGGCATCGACAACTTGGTCATGCAGGCATGAGGAATTTGCACATGCTTGCAAAGAAAAAGCATGTCATTGGCATCGAAAATGTCAAATTCCTCAAGGATCACCTATGCGGAGCCTGTGAAGCTAGGAAGATGACAAAGGCCAAGCATCCAGTGAAGACTATCATGACCACCACTCGCCCATTTGAATTGCTTCACATGGATCTCTTTGGTCCTAATCATTATTCTGCTATTTCAAATGAAGCATCTCAATATGGCTTTGTTATTGTTGATGATTATTCTCGCTACACATGGGTACACCTTGTTACTTACAAACATGAAGTGCAGGAAGTCTTCAAACGATTTTCCTCGAGGGCTTCAACCAACTTTGGGGGTGAAGATCAAGCACATCAGAAATGACAATGGCACTGAGTCAAGAATTCTGGTCTCGATGACTATCTTGATGAACTCGGTATTACTCATGAGTTATCTGCTCCTTATACTGCTCAGCAGAACAACGTCATGGAGCCTAAGAATAGGACTCTTGCTGAGATGGCTCACACTATGCTTGATGAATACAAAACGCCTCGTCGGTTCTGGACTGAGGCAATTGGTACTGTGTGCCACATCATCAACAGAGTATATCTTCACAAATTCTTCAAGAAAACTGCCTATGAACTCCTCACTGATAAGAAACCCAATGTAAGTTATTTCAAAGTCTTCGGTGCTAAATGTTGGATTAGAGATCCTCATCACAACTCAAAATTTGCACCGAAAGCACATGAAGGTTTTATGCTTGGTTACGGAAAGGACTCGCACACCTACAGAGTCTTCAACAATGTTCTTCACAAGGTTGTCGAAACTGTAGATGTGCGGTTCGATGAAACTAATGGCTCACAAAGAGAGCACCTACCTACTGTGATAGATGAACCATCACCTGAGGAAACTATCAAGTTCAAGGCTACTGAGGATGTCATTCCTACTGAAGAATCTGCTGAAGAATTCATTCCAGAACATGAAGAACGTCGAGCTAATGCACCTGAAGAAAATGGTGCTAAAGAAAACGCTAATCAAATTCTTCAACGGCAACCAACTCATCCTCGCATTGCAAAAGAAGTGCAAGTTGAAAAGATCATCAATGACATCAAAGCGCCAGGTCCTCTCACACGCTCAAAAGCTTCACATTTATCTAACTTTTGCGGGCACTATGCTTTTGTCTCTATTACAGAGCCCACTAAGGTGGATGAAGCATTTCTGGAGCCTGAGTGGATTCAGGCCATGCAAGAAGAATTACATCAGTTCGAGCTCAACAATGTCTGGGAACTGGTCAAACGTCCAGATCCTCGCAAGCACAATATCATCGGCACAAAGTGGATCTACCGCAACAAGCAAGATGAAAATGACCTTGTGGTGAGGAATAAGGCACGGCTTGTAGCTCAAGGCTACACACAGGTTGAAGGAATTGATTTCCATGAAACTTTTGCACTTGTTGCTAGACTTGAGGCTATTCACATATTACTTGCTTATGCTAACCATCATGATATCACTTTATATCAAATGGATGTTAAAAGTGCATTCCTCAATGGTAAGCTTGAGGAAGAAGTATATGTTGCTCAACCCCCAGGTTTTGAAGATCCAAAGAATCCTGACAAAGTCTTCAGACTCAACAAGGCCCTCTATGGCCTCAAGTAGGCCCCACGGGTGTCGTATGATACTTTGAAGGAATTCCTCATGACGAAAGCCTTTAAACCCGGTTCACTCGACCCTACTCTTTTCACTAAATCTTATGATGGTGAATTATTTGTGTGCCAAATATATGTTGATGATATTGTCTTTGGCTGTACTGACCAACGTTATAGTGATGAATTTTCCTATATGATGAGTGAAGAATACCAAATGTCTATGATGGGAGAGTTGAAATTCTTCTTAGGTCTTCAAATTCTTCAACAACGCAATGGCATATTCATATCTCAGGAGAAATACCTCAAGGATGTACTGAGGAAATTCGGCATGCAAGATTACAAAGGCATCAAAATTCCTATGACCACAAATGGCCATCTGTGCACTGATGAAAATGGTATTGACTTCGATCATAAGGTATACCGCTCCATGATTGGTTCTTTATTGTACTTATGTGCATCTGGGCCAGATATAATGCTTAGTGTTTGCATGTGTGCCCGATTTCAAGCTACACCGAAGGAATCACACCATAAGGTTGTGAAGCATATTCTTCGATATCTAGCTCACACACCAACACTTGGATTATGGTACCCCAAGGGCTCGGCTTTTGACCTCATTGGATATTCTGACTCTGACTATGCTGGTGATCGTGTGGACCGCAAGTCAACATCTGGTACATGCCATTTCGTCGGACGATCTTTGGTCTGTTGGTCCTCGAAGAAACAGAACTGCGTATCACTATCTACTACTGAAGCTGAGTACATTGCCGCTGGTTCTTGCTTTGCCCAATTGCTATGGATGAAGCAAACTCTCAAGGACTACGGCGTCAACATGAAGAATGTGCCTCTCTTCTGTGACAATGAGAGTGCCATCAAGATTGCTCACAACCCAGTTCAGCACTCGAAGACAAAGCACATTTAGATTTGTCATCATTTTCTTCGTGATCATGTGTTGAAGGGCGACATTTATATTGAGCATGTGAAGACTGAAGAACAGCTAGCCGATATCTTCACAAAGCCCTTGGATGAGAAGAGATTTAGCAAGTTGCGGTGTGAGCTAAATATCCTAGAATCTTCGCATGTTCTTTGAAAAGGACACTCATCCTAACACTTATGCAAAATTGATGACTTAGATGTGAAACACATGAAGAAACGTTTTTCTTCAATTCAATGAAGAACAACACTCTTAGTGTGAAGAAATTAACGAAGAATTTGATTCTCAGAACCCTACGATAATTGTACGCGGTGTCTGAAATCATCATTCTTATACGGTGGGTCACGCCACCACCAAAAGTTGAAATTCCTCAATTATTCATATTCTTCAACTTTGCATTATCTTCACTGCTTCCGTTGTTTTTCTTCATTTGACTATATATATATATATATAAGTTTATGTCATCTATAGCATTCACTTATTGCTAATTCTTCAAGTTGGTTCTTCTGATGTGATCGGACCTTCCCCCTCTATGCTATACTCAACCCAATCTATTCACAAATTCTTCATGTGCGTTCTATTTGAAACTCGTTCAAAATCTTCACTGTGTCCTTGTCAGCTGAAGAAATTGCGAACGGAAGTTTAAAACCCATCTTATCGAAATTTTCGGCTTTTCTGCTCAAACCGTTCCGCATCCCGCGTTATACTTATCCACTCACCCACGATCGCACACGATCTCCACCTCTCAGTACGTGGGTGACACATGTCATGCGAATGAGAAGGGTCAGGGGCACGTTCGTCCAATTTCTTCGGGCGAGCAGTTTTTAACCGTGGCTATAAATACCCCTCCTTCCCTTCCTCACTTCTTTTACTCCGCTCGACCTCTCTCTCCAGCTCGAGCTTCTCAAACCCTAGCGCCGCCGCTACTTCATCATCGCCGGTGAGGAAGAGCTTCACTGCCTCGACCTTGTCGCCGACGTACTCGCGCTGACCGCAGAAATCTTCACTCCGCCGCCGCCGTAGCCGTCTTCCTCCGCCAAGTTAGGGCGTGGGAGATCTGCACAGACGAACTTCACATCTCCTTACTCTAGTTCATCGTGTTCTTCGTCCAGGGTAATTAAAAGTTACTTTTACTACCCTCGTTGATTTGAATGATTATCTTCAAAATCTTCAAAGGTGTTTTTCTTCATATCTTCACACACTAAAACACCTCACAAGTCATCTGTTCTTGATTCATTTCTCTAAGCATCATTTTTCTTCAAGATTCCTCAATTGTGTGGATCTTCGATCTATACAACTCTGGAACCTAAGACAAAGAACGCTTAGTGAAATTCTTCAAGACTCATCTGGTCAAAATTCCTCAAACTTGTTCTTTTGAAAAACCCTCTGAGAACGCATATGACCTCTCCAAATTCCTCGCAACTATACTCTATTCACAGGTACACATGTCAGCTGCTGAATCACTAGGTTCTCATCAACTTAACACATTTGCAGCTTTCCTCGAAGAAAAGTTGCATACTTCTTCAGAGAATTCAATTGTTCAAATTCCTCAACTGAAGAAAATGGCTGACGGTAAGAAGCCACAGAAGGGAGGAAAGAGGCCTGAGGTAAATACACCGTTTGAGATCCCTGATGAAATATATGCTGGGTACTGCACACCTACTGAAAAAACCAAGAATGAGCGCAAAGTGCACATTCAGAAGATAGAGAGGAGATGGGCAAGAGAATGGAGGGAGTACAGATACGTCACTCCTAAGTATATGAAGAAATTCGCACTCAATCCTCCATGCCCAAGAGCTCCATTGGAACCTGGCCAAATCGCTCATCCCACCAACCTCAAGCGCGGTGAGGACTATCCTGATGAATGGGCCAAGCGCCAAGCCAAGTTGGCTAAGCAAGGCAAAGAAGTAGTGAGGAAATTCAATGAAGACCCTGCTGCTGCTGCTGCCTCTGCTGAGGCCTTTGTTGTCAAGCCAAAGAAGGCTATGTCAAAGAGGCCTGCGCGCAAGCCAAGTTCTTCACAAACAATGCCCTCACGACCAGAATCCTCAAAGCCCTCACGGCCAATTCCTCATGCTGCTCCTGTTCCTCCAAAGTCCTCAGCTCCTCCGCCTAAGCCCTCAGTTGTTCCGACTAAATCCTCAGCACCTGTGCATCTCGCTTCATGCCAAAGGACTGCAGGCATCTCCATTGCATCAGGTGTCTCAGCTAGTTCCTAATCTGCACCAAGTTCCTCAGCTGGCCCCTCACTGCTGAAGACAAAGGCCACTACTGGATGAGGTCCTCGCCCAAGTCCTCAAAAGAAACAAGTCGCTTTCCAAGTACCGTCTGAAGAAGACGAAGCTGATGATGATGAACTTGCAGAAATCATCAGAGACAGGCAAGTCAGGGCCGCTAGAGCCAAAGGATCAGAGGTGCCACTGCTTCTGGATCCCAAGTTGATCCTCGACTACATTGATGTCTGGCACAAGGACCCCAACACTCCCATGCCTGACTTCAAGCTGACTCCTGGCCAAAGTCACATGCTGACCCACTTCATTCAAGAAGAAAAGTGGAAATTTGAGAAGGCCAGGCAAATCAAGAAAGCGCGGTACAAGAAAGAGCGCTATCTGAAGAAAAACGTTGTCTCTATGACAACTGAAGAACTTGTCACTATCTAGACTGAGATCAAGAAACTCAGTGATGACTTTGACGCATATCACGCTGATTGGCTTGGAGCCAAGGTTCGTTTTGTGAAACTTGCGCATAACTTCACTTCCAATGTTGCAGCCCCAACGCAAAAGGAAATTCCTCAGGCTAAAGCATCTGCTCAGCCTACTGAAGAAAATGCCAGCACCGCTGCTGACAATCAGGCTGCTGAAGAAAATGTGAGTTCCAGGGTTGATGATCGCATTCCAGCCACTGAAGAAATTGCCAGGGCACCCACTAGTGGTGCGCCTGAAGAAACTGAAGAACTCAGGGCAACTGCATCAGTTGTGCCTGAAGAACATCAACCAGATTCCTCAGCTGCTCCTACACCAACTTCAACTCCAATCCTTCCATCTGCATCAGATGTGAAGAAGACCAAGGCTGCAGAGCGTGCTGCAGTGAAGAAAAGAAAAGCATCAGCTCCTTCAGATTCTTCAGCTCCGAAGAAAATGAAGCCTATGACAAGTTCATTTGCAAATCCGATTGATGTTGTTCCCATCTCAACTAGGCCATCAAAGGACCTTGTTCCTTTTGATGAAGAATATGTGATCCCTAGCGGATCTAATGAAGAAACTCCTTCTGCTGCTTCATCTGAACCGTTGGATGAAGAAATTGAAGTGGATGTGATCCCTTCAACACCTATCATCTCCTCGCCTATGCCTCAGTTCACAGCTGAAGAGGCTGGCGTTGAAGAAATGGAAGATGAAGAAGTGGACGTTGTCTGCTCCACACCCGTAATCAGTGATGAATTTTGAGAAAGTCAGCATCCAAACTCTCCAATGTTCACACCGCTGCAGCAAATACCTCAGTCGTCTGCACCAACTGTTCAAATGGGCTCTGAAGAAACTCATCCCACTGCATCTATCCATGAGGAAATTCCAGCCACTAGCGCTGAAGAAAATGCTGCTGCTGAACATCTGAAGACGCAGATTGCCACTGAAGAGGAACCAGAAATTCCTCAGCCTGAAGAACCTGTGATTGAGATTCCTGAGGTCATGATGCAACTCACTGACACTCCTCTACCGAAGCCAAAGGATCCATTCTCACGCAAGCAAAAGTTCAAGGCTGATGATTTCTTCGGCGAGCACGTATTCTTCGAAGATTACAACCCATATAACTCTGCTCGCATTAGGAACAGGCGTTTCTGGACTGCTAGTCAAGCCAATTTCTATTCCTCAGTGTTGTTCAACAAGGAGAAGATCTTCTACCATGAGCATATTCCTCACGTGGATATGGAATCTCTGCCATTCTTCGCACCAGTCCTTAGTTTTCTTCACGACGCTGGACTGCTAAACTTTTGCTCTGACATCTGCGATTGGAATGAAGAACTGATTCTTCAATTCTATGCAACGCTGCACATCACCAGAGATGCTGAAGATGTGAATTCATGGGTGCTGGACTGGATGTCTGAAAACACTCACTACACTGCACCAGCCTCTGAATTGCTTCGTGCTCTACCACTCAGTCCTCCCCTTGAAGAAGCTCGCTGCATCTACAGTGAACCTGAGCTCACACATCATTACATGCAGGTGCTGATGAAACCCTTCAAGCCAGGTCAAGCACCAAGAACCAAATTCCTCGTGAAGGAATTACTGTACGTGCCCAGAACTGTCTATCGTATTCTTACGAGGACAATCAGTCCTATCAAAGGCCACGACTCATCTGATGAGGAAATTGTTGGCATCATGAAGAATCTGGTATTCAACATCGTTCATGGCATTCCTGTCAATTATCATGATTTCTTCATGAGGACTATGGCAAATGTTGCACTGTCTCCGTTTGAGCTGAAGCCTTATGTACCTAGGATTATGAGATTCCTCAGGACAAGGTCTTCACTCAACTACAAAGCTGATTTCCAGAATCACCTCAGCTACTTGCCCCCAATTGAAGTCCTCAAGAAGACGTATTCCTTAGTTGATGGAAAGGGCAAGGCACCAGTTGTAATAGATGAAGGCATTCGTCCATTGGATGGTCAATTTCACAAAGCTGCATCTTATTCCACCAATGATGACTCTGCCACACATGACTCTGCCAATGCACCCAAGTCCACTACTCAAGCCACTGCTCCGCGCGTGATGACTGACTGTGAACTTCTTAGTCTTCACCAGAAGGTGGATCGAAATCACAAATGGGTTAAGCGTCAATTTGGTTCACTTCTTCACAACATGACTGCCACACACAACGCAGTGAAGAAAAACCACTACTACCTCCATCAAGTCTTCGGTCGCACCTGGGAAATCCTGTCACATCTGTATGGTGAAAAAGATCTGAAGAAAATGGGTCTCAATGAAGATTTTGACTGGTCTTCACCTCCATCGAAGAAATTCAAGAAGGTCGAGGTTCCTTCTCTGGTGGCTAGCTCATATTCTTCATCGCGCGACACTGATGAAAACGAAGACTTGGATGACACTGCGGCAGTCCCTACTACAACAAATGACCCCAACAACGCTGGCGCTCCTTCATTAACTTGAATTTCTTCAGGGGCGTTAGTTCTCATATTCGATCCTTTTGGTCATTTGATGACAAAGGGGGAGAATTTTGAGTTAGTCTTCAAGCGGGTCTTTCTATTTGGGCGTTTTTTTGTTAAGTTACAACTCTCGTTCTTCTGAGACTTTATTGGATCGAGTTGTAATCTTAAACCCGATGGTGCTCTGATACTTTTGATATGTTTTGTTGCATGCTTATTCCTCATATATGCTAATGCACGCATGCTGAATTACATCAGTCACCATATTTCATCATGCATTTCAAATTCTTCTCTGGTATATGTCAAATGCGTGTATGAATTACAAGATATAGGGGGAGATCTCCATGATTCAACTATTCAAGCGTGCATTCCTTCAAAAGCAAATTCCTCACTATGCCCATCTTCAGGGGGAGTTCTTCTATATCTTGCAATCAAATTCCTCAATATCAGTAGTTACACTTCATATGTTTATCCCCGTTGAAAACTTAACCTATATTGTCATCAATCGCAAAAAAGGGGGAGATTGTAAGTGCATCTAGTGGTTTTGGTGTATTGAAGACTTATAGGTTAAGGGACTAATGCGTTTGTGAGTATACATAGGTCTAAATATCTATGAGGAGCTTGATATTTACAGAGAAAGTCGACCCCTAAAAATGAAGTTCTTCGACTGAAGACTTTGGATCACTGAAGACTTTCTGAAGACTTTATAAGTGAAGAAATTGGTGTGACCTTGAAGACTTGGTATTCGTTTGAGGAACATGAAGCATAAAGACTTTTGTTTTCGTAGTTTCATTTTCTCCTTCTTGAGTCATAGGAAACACCGTACTGTTAAAGGGGGTCGAGGAAATACTAAGGAAAATTTCCACGTGATGCTCAAACTCAAAATCCTACACCTACCAATCCCTTCGAGTGAAGCCATTGGAAATCTCAGACAGTTAAGTCAATTTCTTCAGTGACAGAGACGAAGTTCTTCTGGTCTCTGAGGAATTTGTCCTGACTAAGGAGTTAAGAATTCACCAGTGCGGATTGCCTACATAGTGAGGAACATGATAGCCCTGAGGATTTTGCTACTCAAAATTCCGACCGTTGATGTGCTATGCGCCAGCTGTCCCAAAATATCTATCCACCTAACGGGCATATCATTGAAGGGCATTTATGTCTTATCATGTCAGGCTGGTCCCTAGGCTATAAATAGCCGCCCCCTACAACCACTAGTTGGTTGGCTGCTCCGAGAGAAACTGACACTTGTCATTTGAGAGCAACCCATCCTCCGAGGACTTTGAGAGAAAATCATCAAGTGAGGAAAAACCCAAAACCCAAACACCTACAAACCCCAAGTGATTGAGCATCACTGAAGAGATTGATCCTGCGTGGATCCGACGCTTGTTACCTTTAAAGACTGTGCTTCTTCCAGACGGTTAGGCGTCATGGTCTAGAGCATCCAAGAGGAATTGTGGATCGCCGAGTGACCGAGTTTGTGAAGGTTTGGAAGTCGCCTGAAGACTTACCACGAGTGATTGGACGAGTCTGTGTGACCTTAGTTCAAGGAGAATACGGTGAGGACTGGGTGTCCTGAGCAGCGTGTTCAGGACTGGGTGTCCAGGACTGTGTGTCCTCGAGTTTAAATACTCAGCCGCTCCAACCAGACGTACAACTGAGACAGCAGTTGGAACTGGTCTACCAAATCATTGTCTTCACTAAGCTTACTGGTTCTATTTCCTCAAATCTTTCATTTCCTCATAACTGTGTTGTGTGCTTGTTCATATCTGTGCTTGAAGACTTTGGCTGAAGACTTTCTGAATTTCCTTAGTTCAATTTCTTCAGTCTGTTTGTCTTCATCCTGTGTTATCTTGTGCTTACGCTACCTGTACTCTATGCCTGTCTTCATTTCATCATGATGACCATGCTTGTATTCTGTTATGTTTACTATTGAGTACTTATTCCGCTGCTAGTAGTTCTTCGCTAAGGAATTTCCTCACCGGCAAATTCCTCAGTGAAGAATTTCATAAAAATCGGCTATTCACCCCCCTTCTAGTCCATATAAATGCACTTTTACCTCGGAGGATGGGATGCTCTCAAATGACAAGTGTCAGTTTCTCTCAGAGCAGCCAACCAGCTAGTGGTTGTAGGGGGCGGCTATTTATAGCCTAGGGAGCAGCCTGACATGATAAGACATAAATGCCCTTCAATGATATGACCGTTAGGTGGATAGATATTTTGGGACAGCTGGCGCATAGCACAGCAACGGTCGGAATTTTGAGTAGCAAAATCCTCAAGGCTATCATGTTCCTCACTGTGTAGGCAATCCGCACTGGCGAATTCCTAACTCCTCAGTCAAGACAAATTCCTTAGAGACCAGAAGAACTCCGTCTCTGTCACTAAAGAAATTGACTGAACTGTATGAGATTTCCAATGGCTTCACTCGAAGCAATTGGTAGGTGTAGGATTTTGAGTTGAGCATCACATGGAAATTTTTCCTTAGTATTTCCTCGACCCCGTTTAACAGTACGGTGTTTCCTATGACTCAAGAAAGAGAAAATGAAACTATGAAAACAAAATTCTTCATGATTCATGTTCCTCGAACGAATATCAAGTCTTCACGGACACACCAATTTCTTCACTTTCAAAGTCTTCATGAAAGTCTTTAGAAATATCAAAATCTTCAGTCGAAGATATTTATTTTTAGGGGTCGACTTTTTCTGTAAATATCAAACTCCTCATAGACTTATAGACCTGTGTACACTCACAAATGCATTAGTCCCTTAACCTATAAGTCTTCAATACACCAAAGTCACTAAGGGGCACTAGATGCACTTACAATCTCCCCCTTTTTGGTGATTGATGACAATATAGGTTAAGTTTTCAACGGGGATAAACATATGAAGTGTAACTACTGATATTGAGGAATTTGATTGGAAGATATAGAAGAACTCCCCCTGAAGATGTGCATAGTGAGGAATTTGCTTTTGAAGCAATGCACACTTGAAGAGTTGAATCATGGAGATCTCCCCATATATCTTGTAATTCATACACGCATTTAACATATAATATGAAGAATTTGAAATGCATGATGAAATATGGTGCCTGATGAAATTTAGCATGCGTGCAATAATATTATCAAGGAATAAGCATGCAGAATAGTGCATCAAAAGTATCAGAGCACCATCGGGTTTAAGATTACAACTCGATCCAATAAAGTTTCAGAAGAACGTGAGTTGTAACTTAGCAAAAAAATGCCCATATAGTAGACCCGCTTGAAGACTAACTCATATTTCTCCCCCTTTGTCATCGAATGGCCAAAAGGATCGAAAATGAGGACTAACGCCCCTGAAGATAATCAAGTTGATGAAGGAGCGCCAGCGTTGTTGGGGTCGTTTGTTGATGTAGGGCCTGCCGCAGTGTCGTCCAAATCTTCATGTTCATCCGTGTCACGCGATGAAGAATATGAGCTGGCCACCAGAGAAGGAACCTGTACCTTCTTGAATTTCTTCAGTGGAGGTGCAGACCAGTCAAAATCTTCTTTCAGACCCATGTTCTTCAGATCTTCTTCACCATACAGATGTGACAGGATTGCCCAGGTGTGACCGAAGACTTGATGGAGGTAGTAGTGGTTTTTCTTCACTGCATTGTGTGTGGCAGTCATGTTGTGAAGAAGGGAACCAAACTGATGCTTAACACATTTGTGATTTCGATCCACCTTCTGGTGAAGACTAGGCAGAAGTTCATGGTCATCACGCGCGGAGTAGTGGCTTGAGGAGTGGACTTGGGTGCATTGGCAGAGTCATGTGTGGCAGAGTCATCATTGGTGGAATAAGATGCAGCTTTGCAAAACTGACCATCCAATGGATGAATGCCTTCATCTATTACAGCTGGTGCCTTGCCCTTTTCATCAACTGAGGAATATGTCTGCTTGAGGACTTCAATTGGGGGCAAGTAGCTGAGGTGATTCTGGAAATCAGCTTTGTAGTTGAGTGAAGACCTTGTCCTGAGGAATCTCATAATACAAGGTGCATAAGGCTTCATCTCAAACGGAGACAGTGCAACAGTGGCCATAGTACTCATGAAGAAATCGTGATAATTGACAAGAATGCCATGAACGGTGTTGAATACCAGATTCTTCATGATGCCAACAATTTCCTCATCAGATGAGTCGTGGACTTTGATGGGACTGATTGTCCTCGTAAGAATACGATAGACAGTTCTGGGCACGTACAACAATTCCTTCACGGGAATTTGGTTCTTGGTGCTTGACCTGGCTTCAAAGGTTTCATCAGCACTTGCATGTAATGATGTATGAGCTCAGGTTCACTGTAGATGCAGCGAGCTTCTTCAAGGGGAGGATTGAGTGGTAGAGCATGAAGCAATTCAGAGGCTGGTGCCGTGTAGTGAGTGTTTTCAGACATCCAGTCCAGCACCCATGAATTCACATCTTCAGCATCTCCAGTGATGTGCAGCCTTGCATAGAATTGAAGAATCAGTTCTTCATTCCAATCGAAGATGTCAGAGCAAAAGTTGAGCATCCCAGCGTCGTGAAGAACACTGAGGACTGGTGCGAAGCATGGCAGAGATTCCATATCCACATGAGGAATATGCTCATGGTAGAAGATCTTCTCCTTGTTGAATAGCACTGAGGAATAGAAATTGGCTTGACTAGCAGTCCAGAAACGCCTCTTCCTAATGCGAGCAGAGTCATAAGGGTTGTAATCTTCGAAGAATATATGCTCATCGAAGAAATCATCAGCCTTGAACTTTTGCTTGCGTGAGAATGGATCCTTTGGCTTTGGCAGAGGAGTGTTAGTGAGTTGCATCACGACCTCAGGAATCTCAATCGCAGGTTCTTCAGGCTGAGGAATTTCTGGTTCCTCCTCAGTGGAAGTCTGCGTCGTTGGTTGTTCAGCAGCAGCAGTTTCTTTAGTGCTAGTGGCTGGAATTTCCTCATGGACAGATGCAGTGGGATGAGTTTCTTCAGAGCCCAGGTGAACAGTTTATGTGGGGGGCTGAGGAATTTGCTGTAGAGGGGTGAACATTGGTGAGTTTGGATGCTGGCTTTCCCAGAATTCATCACTGATTATGGGTGTGGAGCAGCCAATGTCCACATCTTCATCTTCCGTTTCTTCAACGCCAGACTCTTCAGCTGTGAACTGAGGCATAGGCGAGGAGATGATAGGTGTTGAAGGGATCACATCCACTTCAATTTCTTCATCCAACGGTTCAGACGAAGCAGCAGAAGGAGTTTCTTCATCAGATCTGCGGGGATCACATATTCTTCATCAAAAGGAACAAGGTCCTTTGATGGCCTGGTTTGCAAATGAACTTGTCATAGGCTTCATTTTATTCGGAGCTGAAGAATCTGAAGCAGCTCATGCTTTCCTTTTCTTCACTGCAGCACGCTCTGCAGCCTTGGTCTTCTTCACATCCGATGCAGATGGAAGGATTGGAGTTGAAGTTGGTGCAGGAGCAGCTGAGGAATCTGGTTGATTTTCTTCAGGCACAACTGATGCAGCTGCCCTGAGTTCTTCAGTTTCTTCAGGCACACCGCTAGTGGGTGCCCTGGCAATTTCTTCAGCAGCTAGAATGCAGTCATCAGCCCTGGAACTCACATTATCTTCAGCAGCCTGATTGTCATCAGCGGTGCTGGCATTTTCTTCAGTAGGCTGAGCAGATGCTTCAGCCTGAGGAATTTCCTGTTGCGTTGGGGCTACAACATTGGAAGTGAAGTTATCCGCAAGTTTCACTAAACGAACCTTGGCTCCAAGCCAATCAGCGCGATACGCGTCAAAGTCATCACTGAGTTTCTTAATCTCAGTCTGAATAGTGACAAGTTCTTCAGTTGTCATAGAGACAACGTTTTGTTCAGATAGCGCTCTTTCTTGTACTGCACTTTCTTGATCTGCCTAGCCTTCTCAAATTTCCACTTTTCTTCTTGAATGAAGTGGGTCAGCATGTGACTCTGGCCAGGAGTCAGCTTGAAGTCAGGCAAGGGAGTGTTGGGGTCCTTGTGCCAATCATCAATGTAGTTGAGGATCAGCTTGGGATCCAAAAGCAGTGGCACCTCTGATCCTTTGGCTCTAGCGGCCCTGACTTGCCTGTCTCTGATGATTTCTGCAAGTTCATCATCATCAGCTTCGTCTTCATCAAATGGCACTTGGAAAGTGACTTGCTTCTTTTGAGGCCTTGGGCGAGGACCTCATCCGGCAGTGGCCTTTGTCTTCGGCAGTGAGGGGCCAGCTGAGGAACTTGGTGCAGCTGAGGAACTAGCTGAGACACCTGAGGCAATGGAGATGCTGGCAGTCTTTTGGCACGAGGCAAGATGCACAGGTGCTGAGGATTTAGTCGGAACAGCTGAAGGCTTTGGCGGAGGAGCTGAGGACTTTGGAGGAACAGGAGCAGCATGAGGAATTTGCCGTGAGGGCTTTGAGGATTCTGGCCGTGAGGGCATTGCTGAGGAACTTGGCCTGCGCGCAGGCTTCTTAGACATAGCCTTCTTTGGCTTGACAGCAGAGGCCTCAGCAGAGGCAGCAGCAGCAGTAGAGTCTTCATTGAATTTCCTCACTGCTTCTCTGGCTTGCTTAGCCAGCTTAGCTTGGCACTTGGCCCATTCATCAGGATAATCCTCACCGCGCTTGAGGCTGGTGGGATCTGCTATTTGGCTAGGTGCCAATGGAGATCTTGGGCATGGAGGATTGAGTGCGAATTTCTTCATGTACTTAGGAGTGACATATCTGTACTCCCTCCATTCTCTTGCCCATCTCCTCTATCCTCTGTTTGCGCACTTTGCGCTCATTCTTGGTTTCCTCAGTAGGTGTGTAGTACCCAGCATATATGTCATTAGGGATCTCAAACACTGTATTTACCTCAGGCCTCTTTCCTCCCTTCTGTGGCTTCTTACCATCAGCCATTTTCTTCAGTTGAGGAATTTGAACAATTGAATTCTCTGAAGAAGTATGCAACTTGTCTTCTAGGAACGCTACAAATGAGTTAAGTTGATGAGAACCTAGTGATTCAGTAGCTGACATGTGTACCTGTGAACAAATTATAGTTGCGAGGAACTTGGAGAGGTCATATGCGTTCTCAGAAGGTTTTGTAAAAAGAACAAGTTTGAGGAATTTGACCAGATGAGTCTTCAAGAATTTCACTAAGCTTTCTTTGTCTTAGGTTCCAGAGATGTGTAAATTAAAAATCCACACATTTGAGGAATCTTGAAGAAAACATGGCTTAGAGAAACGAATCAAGAACAGATAATATGTGAGGTGTTTTAGTGTGTGAAGATATGAAGAAAAACACCTTTGAAGATTTTGTAGATAATCATTCGAATCAATGAGGGTAGTAAAAGTAACTTTTAATAACCCTGGACGAAGAACACGACGAACTGGAGTGAGGAGATGTGAAGTTCGTCTATGCAGATCTTCCACGCCCTAACTTGGCGGAGGAAGACTGCTACGGCGGCGGCGGAGTGAAGATTTCCGCGGTCGGCGCGAGTACGTCGGCGACGAGGTCGAGGCAGTGAAGCTCTTCCTCACCGGCGGCGATGAAGTAGCGGCGGCGCTAGGGTTTGAGAAACTCGAGCTGGAGAGAGATGGAGCGGAGTAAAAGGAGTGAGGAAGGGAATGAGGGGTATTTATAGCCACGGTGAAAAACTGCTCGCCTGAAGAAATTGGACGAACGTGCCCCTGAACCTTCTCATCCGCATGACATGTGTCACCCACGTAGTGAGAGGTGGAGATCGTGTTAGATCGTGGGTGAGTGGATAAGTGTAGCGTGGGATGCGGAACGGTTTGAGCGGCAAAGCCGAAAATTTCGATAATATAGGTTTTAAAGTTCCGTTCGCAATTTCTTCAGTTGACAAGGACACAGTGAAGATTTTGAACGTGTTTCAAATAGAACGCATATGAAGAATTTGTGAACAGATTGGGTTGAGTATAGCATAGAGGGGAAGGGTCCGATCACATTCACTTAGCAGAGAACCAACTTGAAGAAATAGCAATAAGTGAATGATGTAGAGGACATAAACTCATATATATATACATATATACATCTGGGCTATTCTGTTACTAGTAACAGAATACTATTCTGTTACTAGTAACAGAATATTATTCTGTTACCCTTTTTGAACTGACGGTTTCAGCTGGTTGTACTGATGTTTTCGAAGCGGTTGAACTGATGCTTTCAGTTGTGTTTAACAGATCGTCTTCTTTAGTTCAAAAACTTTTTGTAATTTTTTTGTCGGAACGTGGCATATAATATATTGTTGGAAAGCTCTTGACAACCATATTTCAATTATATTGAACGTTTTTGCAAAATCATTATGGTTTAAGAGCAGTTTTGAAAAAAACATTTTTTCAAAACCAAAAACGTGAATCGTATTTTGGACTCAATTTTCAAACGGTTTGTCGGAATTGAGCAAATAAGATGGCGTTGGAAAGCTGCTGAAAATCCGCATCTTCCATATATGTATTGTTTTTTCGAATTCTATATGATTTAAAAGTAATTTGAAAAATGGTGAAATTCTGGGCGAAACGTATTTTCGTGATTTTTTGCAAACAGTTTGTCGGATTGACGCAAATGATACGGCGTTGGAAAGCCATGTAAAATGCGCAACTTTTTCATATAGAAATGTTTTTCTAATTTCTTATGGTTCAAAGACGAATTCGAACACGGACAAATTTGATTTTGAACGCGATTTTTTTAAAAGTTTGTCGAAATATGGCAAATAATATAGCGTTGGATAGCTATCAAAAATGCGAAACTTAGTGATGTTGAACGCTTTCTCTACTTTGCAACCGTTTAAGAGTAATTTTGAATACGACATGACGGATCCTGCTGTTTTCTCGTGTGAAAAACAGAGTAGTCGTACTGATATATATGTATGTTTGTACTGAGCTATTTTTTGTAGAGTAATTTTGAATGGTTCCGAAAAAAGGTACATGTACTGATGCTTGCATGGGTTTGTACTAAGCGTGTTTTCACTAACTAGACTTTGCTCTGTTTTTTGGTAATATTTTTCTCGTAAGTTTTCAACGGTTTACTGTATCGTCGCCCCTGTACTTGTATGGTTTGTATCATCGAACTGAATGATATTTTATTCAAAAAGAAAATGTGTTTGTTTTGTTTCTTTTTTTAACTCAACATTTTTTTGACAACGTTGTTCTGAACTTCTCTCATTTTACGACTTGTACTGAGGTACTTACTAAGCAGGATTTTCATGGGGTTTCTTTTTTTGCTTGAACTTTACAATTTGAATTTCTGTGATTTCTTTTATTCCGAACGGACCACTGTTTTTAACTCATACTGAGGTACTTACTACGCCCGAACTGGGGTGGATGTCGCGTGTCTTGGCGTGTTTCGAACTCGATGATATTTTTTCATCAATTTACTGCCCATTTTTTTCATCACACTTGAGAGAGTGATTAATAGGTTTCCTTACTAACCAGTAACACATGAACTCCTCAGGCAATAATACATGAACTACTAGGAACATAAATTTTCATCGAGCACTTGAAAACATAAAACATTACATAAAAAGAAGCACCGAACAGTTAATGTAAAAATAACTCCCACATCCATCATATACTGGGACTTCTTGCGTTTTACGACTTGAACTTTTACCATTTGAATTTTCGTGGGTTTTTCTTTTGTTTGAACTTTTTCCCAAACTTATGTGAGACATCATGTTTGAACATACAACTTTTGTAGTTCTAAACATGTGGTCTTTCCATTTATTAAATTGCTTTTTTCCTCCAAACTTTTACTGCTACAATTGTTTTTTGCAAATTTGTTATCCCTTGAGTTAGAACTGATGCAATTTTTAATTTTTAATTTATGGTACTCACGGTACTAGAGAGTTTGTACTTCTCAAAAAATAATCACTTGATGTTCTTTTAGTTTTAGTTTTTAATCTTCTTTCCCATCCTTATCCTTACTGACGGTGTCATAACCATCGTACCTTTGTTGTTTATATAGTTGAATGGACTTACATTTTTACCATTTTATTCTTTTAAAAACTAATGTTTTCTCTAAATTTCCTACATTTCCTACCTGACAGGAATCAGAACTTATTTATTTTCTACATTCTGTACTTCTAAGTTCTTTAATGACATTTTCACTATTTTACTTTGTTTTACCTCATCAAACAGGCGCACACCACATTTGAAGAAACAAAATATGAATCTTGGAAGCACTAGGGGGATAACGATTGCACAGGACTTCACATGTGCCTTCATCACAGAAAAATAGACCGAGTATTGCCAAGTTCTAAGGTTGAATAAATGAATCATACAGAATATTGTTAAAACCCCACATTTTTCTCACTAAAACAAACTTATGTACTTGCATACAACCCTCTTTGAACTTGGACGACACCTAGTGCTCAACTTGGATGATGACCAGTGCTCAACTGGAACAGAGGAGCTTCCATTACAGTGGAGAAGACGTTGACATGCACTGGAGCTTAGCGTGCTAGAGTGATACACTTCGCGCCTACTCAATGTCACTGTACCCTGCACACACACCAGCCAACAATTAACCACGTGAACTAAATTGGAGCTAGAATATGAATTGAACTGGATGAAATTTAGAAATTGAACTGACAGAAGAAACTAGACACCACAGGTACATCAAATAAAAAACTAGAGTAGTTAGAACCAACTACTAAACTAATGTACTGGATACTGAAAAATTAAATGCGTCAAAAGAAAAATTACATTTTTTATGCGCTCAACCTCCTGCATATATATTTGAACTGATGATTTTCTCTCATTGAACATTACTGCCTCGCGAGTATGAACTATGCGAACTTTATTCTGGCCAAACTATTACACACACTGCACTAATTCGTCCTGTGTTGGTTGCAGGAGCTGGACTAACCACCTAGGCATCACATCAAAGTAATTAGCAAGAGCTATTATGTTTGATCTTACTAGCTCTTGGTCAGAAGAACTCAAGAACGAGATGGAACTAGAGAAATATGACAGGTCAAATATGGCCAAAAAAGTGCAAATCAAATTGTTTGTCGGATGGGCAAATGTACAAGTTCACATAAAAAGAACAAGTTCATGTACAGTAACATTGAAGTACACAAAGATACCTAAATATAATTTATGTACTTCGAAATAGTTTGTTTTACCTCCAAAATACTTCATTTGTTTTGAAATATGAACTTCTATATTTATTTCCTTAGAACTTATAACAGAGTGCGCAGCATTATTATACTTCATACTATATGAACTTCTATATTTATTTCCTTAGAATTATACTGCATGCCCACACAACATCATAGCCAATTCCTAAACTTGCAAGCCAAAGGTCACTAGGTAACAGCTAGTGGCTAATAGGAGGTGCACCAACAACTAGTGGTAGTAGGTCGAGGTTGTCCTGGATGATGCTGGAAACGATAAGAGCAGACGAAGGTCAAGGTCATCCTAGTTTCAAAAATATCACACATCCAAGTACTGATCAAAATCAATCATTGTTCGTATCTCCAAATCCAGTGCAAAAAATTAGAAGCTACTGTGTCAACAATCTATGTTGATTTACTCCAAAACACAAAAAATGTGAAGAGAATATCCATCGCACACTTTTTGGTCTGCACAACAATGTTCCTGGAACTGTACACGTTTCAGAACTGAAAGAAATTTATGTTTATAATGATGAACTGGCCATCAAGCATGTCACGAGGAGCTTGAACGGAGAAGCTAGGAAGATCTGGACTGGTGTGAGTCCTATACCTGGACAGGGATGGGAAAGGCGACACTGGAGGACTACGACATCGGTGTCAACAGTGTTGCCCTACTGGATCCAGCGGGTGGCTTCTCCGGCGGCGCAAGGCTTCGGGGGATGTCAAAATTAACAAAGGTAATTCCTAAATATGTATCAAAACAGGAAGGAAGAAAAATGGAACTTATAGCTCAAAATTTATCTTGAATAGTGATGTCGACTAGTACTACAGAAAGTTTTGGTCAGTCCAGTAACTTATTAAGTGGTAAGTCGGTATCCAAGTCAGCATGGTTTCTGTTGAACTGAGCCTTTGTGCTGAAACTGAACCATGCTTGGAAGCCTTATGCTGAATAAAACAAAATTTGGACATATAATACACAGTGAATCACAACTTTTTGCTTCTTTTTTTGTATGAACTACTCGTATAATACATATGGAATCACTATTTATTTTTATTAACAAATTGCATTATACTATTGAGAGGAATGTACCTTTTAGCAGCAATGCATTGAACCTCCAAAAACTCTAGATTTGTACCTCAACACACATTTCTTCTCCAATGTCACTACCATCGTAACATAAAATAGAGAAACCTAGAACATTAGTGGGTTAAACACATCTAACAACATCAAAAGAGGAACACTAGAAAAAAGGACGCCGCCATACAGGAAATACAGTGGACAGACCCAAAGGAGAAATCCTCAAGCAAAAATCATGAGATCTCGCAATCTCCATGGAAGATGGGGGTATCTGAACTTATCTTTGCTTCTTTGAAATTTTCGTTTTCTTGACTCGAAACTTTCTGTCAATTTCCAATACAAGTTCTTTTCGAATTGCTTTCTGCAATTTTATGTTTCCTTGCTTCAAGTCATGTTTGCTATTTTTTAATCTGATGCATGTTGCACTATAGGACTGCTATTGGTTTGCAAGTTGGGCTTGAGTCTTTAAAACATTAAACTGGTACAGGCAATACAAACAGTCAATATTGGCAGAAATCTCTAGATGAAAAAGAACAGAGCATCAGAAGATTCATCAAATTTATACCAAAAATGCCGGATCATGGGACCGAGCACAGGGTGGCCTGCAAGCGACTCTTTTTTGAGTGACCGGCGGCGGAGGAAGAAGTTGGACTAATGAGCTGCAAATCTTACAGTTGACTAGCCCCAGCGACCACATTGGCAGCTGCACCAACGGCGCCAAATGAATGGGATTTTGTGGTAGTGATGAACGGCCTAGTGGCTAAGTTTGAATGGACCGTGAGCTTAGGAGGCAGAGGGCAACGCTGGAGCTATACTAGCAACGTGTGGTGGATTGGGGAGGCAGGCTGGACAACGATGGGGTCGTGGAGGAGATGGGGATGAGGTGGTAGCTGAACCTAGTATACACAAGGGTGGGGCGGCGGCCGGAACCGGGGGAGACGGGAGCGGGGCGGCGGCCGGAGCCGGAGGAGGCGGGAGCGGGGCGGCGGCCGGAGCCGAGGGAGACGGGAGCGGGGCGGCGGCCGGAGCCACGGGAGATGGGAGCGGGGCGGCGGCCGGAGCCGGGGGAACGGGAGCGGGGCAGCCGCCAGAGCCAGGGCAGATGGGAGCGGGGCGGCGGCCGGAGCCAGGGCAGACAGGAGCAAGGGCAGCGGTCAAAGCCGGGAGCGGGGGCAGCGGCCAGAGCCGGTGGGATGGGAGTGGTGGTTCCGAGGGCGGGGACAAAGGATAAGGTTTTGCCGGAGCCGGTGGGACGGAGGTGGGATTTGTCATCGGCCCTGTATAGGAGGCAATAGTAACAGAATAATATTCTGTTACTAGTAACAAAATAGCTCTGTCCAATGAAGAAAAACGACGGAACCAGTGAAGACTATGCAAAGTTGAAGAATATGAATAATTTGAGGAATTTCAACTTTTGGTGGTGGCGCGACCCACCGTATAAGAATGATGATTTCAGACACCGCGTACAATTATTGTAGGGTTCTAAGAATCAAATTCTTCATTAATTTCTTCACACTAAGAGTGTTATTCTTCATTGATTGAAGAAAAACGTTTCTTCATGTGTTGCACATCTAAGTCATCAATTTTGCATAAGTGTTAGGATGAGTGTCCTTTTCAAAGAACATTCGAAGATTCTAGGATATTTAGCTCACACCTCAACTTGCTAAATCTCTTCTCATCCAAGGGCTTTGTGAAGATATCGGCTAGCTGTTCTTCGGTCTTCACGTGCTTAATAGAAATGTCGCCCTTCAACACATGATCATGAAGAAAATGATGACGAATCTGAATGTGCTTTGTCTTCGAGTGCTGAACTGGGTTGTGAGCAATCTTGATGGCACTCTCATTGTCACAGAAGAGAGGCACATTCTTCATGTTGACGTCGTAGTTCTTGAGAGTTTGCTTCATCAATAGCAATTGGGCACAGCAAGAACCAGCGGCAATGTACTCAGCTTCAGCAGTAGATAGTGATACGCAGTTCTGTTTCTTCGAGGACCAATAGACCAAAGATCGTCCGAGGAAATGACATGTACCAGATGTTGACTTGCGGTCCACACGATCACCAGCATAGTCAGAGTCAGAATATCTGATGAGATCAAAAACCGAGCCCTTGGGGTACCATAACCCAAGTGTTGGTGTGTGAGCTAGATATCAAAGAATATGCTTCACAGCCTTATGGTGTGATTCCTTCGGTGTAGCTTGAAATCGGGCACACATGCAAACACTAAGCATTATATCTGGCCTAGATGCACATAAGTACAATAAGGAACCTATCATGGAGCGGTATACCTTATGATCAAAGTCAATACCATTTTCATCAGTGCACAGATGGCCATTTGTGGGCATAGGAATTTTGACGCCTTTGCAATCCTGCATGCTGAATTTCCTCAGTACATCCTTGAGGTATTTCTCCTGACATATGAATATGCCATTGTGTTGTTGACGAATTTGAAGACCTAAGAAGAATTTCAACTCTCCCATCCTAGACATTTGATATTATTCACTCATTGTCGGCATTCTGGGAACGGGGTCCCCAGACTTGCCTGCCTGAGGCGTGGCTCAAAGGGGGGCCCAGCGCGGCCCATCTTCACCAACACAAACCCAAGACCCTCGCGAGGGGCCAAGCCTCGCGGGGCGGACGACGCGGAGCTTCCTCAGGCACGGCCTCGTCAGGCTGGCTCACGAGGAGGCGGAGAGATCAAGGCGGGGTACCTCACGAGGTGCCCATGACGCAAGCCATGACGACCAAGGGCGCCAGGCGGGTGCCAGCTCGCGCAGTGTCCTCCTTTCCTCTTTGGTGCAGAGGGGGCAAGCGCAGCCGCGGAGTACCGAGGCATCAGGCAAAGGTTGCCATTTCGGTGCAACGAGACCAAGACCAGGAGGACTACGAGATGGAGGTCACCGTGGAGCCCAAGACGGCGTCATCGCCAGAGCTTTGTGCAGGCGAAGACTACTTATGTCAGGGTAGCTAGTACTAGCTGTCCCCCTTCAAATTAGCCCGCCATTGTTGGCTCCCTTCCCGCGCAATATTTGGGAAGAGGACCAGGGCCTCTATAAATAGGACCAGCCACCCACAGAGCAAAGGGGGCTGAGGGGTTGGAAGGAAAGAGAGGGGTTTCGATTAGAAAGAGAGAGACAGAAAGGTGACTGAACTCCTCCTAGCAGTTCATCGCCCCAGCCAAGAACAGACCCTCGCGAGGCTGTTCTTCCTTGTATTGTTCATCACCATCAGCCCAAGAGGCAATCTACCACACCACACACTGGAGTAGGGTATTACACCACAACGGTGGCCCGAACCAGTATAAACCCTGTGTCTCTTGTGTTGTTCTTTCCTCAGTTTAGATCCTAGCAAGGCGGAGGAGTGCAGGTAGGTAGGAGGCGAAATCTCCGCGCGCACCCTAGTGTTTGAACCTCAAGGGTCTGCCGGAACCCGAAATCTGACATTTGGCGCGCCAGGTAGGGGTGCGCCGGGATTCGACTTCCACCACCCCGTTCTCCTCCGACCATCACGCCCATGTCTAACGCTCATTGGGCCCGCGCCGAGCGCCGGGCCGCACTCGCTTCCCGCGTCGCCCAAACGGCCCCTGTCGGCGGGCGTCCTCGCCGTTCCCCGTCACCTGCCGTCAACGCCGCCACCGGCCCGGTGGGGGATGAGCAGCAAGCATCATCCCAGCATCATCCCAGCATCCGTCCGTGCGGCAAGACGGCCGCACCGCAACTCCCTCACTCACCCCAGCTGGTTCTTCGTCTCGCACGCTCCGCGCGCCCATGGAGGCTCAGGCTGCACTCATCGCGGCAAACAAGCTCCTGCGCTACCGTCCCGTCGACGACGTCTATGAAGATTGGCTCGACCGCGTCGCCGAGCTCGTCCGTGCCGTAGGGGGCTCTCCTGCGCCGTCCGTTCCGCTACACCGCACCCCGCCCCGCGCGGGCGATGAAGCTCCGGTGGCGCCCCGGCCGCCTCCTCCTCAGGAAGGCACCATGGCTCCAAGGCGCGTGGCCCCTGGGCGGAACCCGCTCCGTCAGGTGCCAGCGCGGCAAGAGCAGAGCTGTCAAGAAGTCCCTCGCCCGCAAGAAGCTGTCCGGGCGCTCCCTGCTCCAGCACGTCGCGACCATGCTCTTGCTCCCGTGCGTCAAGACCCCGCGCTGCTCCCAGCTGCAGCGCATGGGGACATGCAAGACCAAGCTCCTCGTCATCCAAGGCCTCCCGTGGCCATAGCAGGCTGCCGTGCCTTCACCGCCGAGCTACACAGCGTCGCGTGGCCCGGCAAGTTCAAGCCAGACTTGCCTCCTCGCTACGACGGCATGGCTGACCCTGCGGAGTTCCTCCAGCTCTACGAGCTGGGCATCGAAGCTGCCAACGGAGATGAGAAGGTCATGGCGAACTGGTTCCCCATGGCGCTCAAGGACGGGGCCCGCACCTGGCTCCTGAACCTGGCCCCAGCACAATCTCCTCCTGGGACGAGATGCGCACCCGCTTCATCACCAACTTCCAGGGCACTCGCGACCGGCCACCCGCCGTGAGCGACATGCGCCGCATCAAGCAACAGCCTGGGGAGACCCTACAGAAGTACATCCAGTGCTTCAACAACGCGCGCCTCAAGATTCCCAAGGTGATGGAGGAGGCCATCATCTCGGCCTTCTCCGACGGCGTGCGAGACGTCAAGATGAAGGAGGAGCTGGCGATGCATGAAGACATGTGCACTTCCCTGGAGCTGTTCAACCTGGCAACCAAGTGCGCCAGGGCCGAGGAAGGGCGTCTCTCCCTCCTCGAGCTGCCTGCCGCAGACCCAGAAGAGAAGAAGCCCAAGGCCAAGGATGTGAAGCGCAAGGGGGCTGCCATGCTCGCGGCAGAACTAGACACCAAGCGGGGAAGAGATCAGCCCGAACCTTCCAAGGGCAGCCGGTACTGTGTGTACCACGGCCTCCACACCCACAACACCAACGAATGTCAAGAGCTCCGAGCCGTGTGAGAAGGAAGGATCGGCCGTCGCCCTGACCGCAGTGACCGGGGCTACGGTTGAGGAGGAGGAAGGAACACAGGACGCTGGGAAGACCGTGGCCCGCGCCAAGGGTGGCGCGATCAACCTCGCGAGGATCGCTGGCAAGACCCGCCTCGCGAGGGAGGCTGGAGAGATCAGCCTCGCGAGGGAGACTGGAGGGATCAGCCTCGCGAGGATCGCCCGCAAGGCAACGCAGGCCTCCCACCGCTGCCGCCGCAGCCAAGGAGAAACGAGGACCTCCACCAGGATGAGGGGGCTGCGGGCTTCCAGGAGCCGCGTGCGATCGCCTGCATCCTGGGCGGGGCACAAGCCCCAGCCACTCAGCGCATCTTCAAGCAGTTCGCCCGCGAAGTGAACGCAGTCCTCCCCAGGCTCGAAGCCACGCGCCCTCTTAGGTGGTCGGCGTGCGCCATCACGTTCAGCTCAGCAGATCAGCTCAAGTGTGCGGCTACAGCCAGAGTCCTCCCGATGCTTTGTTCCCTAATCACCAGCAACGTGGTGGTCACCAAGACCCTCATCGATGGCGGGGCAGGGCTCAACGTCCTGTCCGTGGAGACATTCAATAACCTCCAAGTGCCCTACAGCCAGCTTCAGCCAACCAAGCCTTTCTCCAGTGTCACCGATGGCTCCACGGTCCCGATTGGGCAGGTCCGCCTCCCTGTCACCTTCGGGGCACGCGACAACTACCGCACCGAGCTCATCGACTTCGACGTCGCTCACATTCACCTTCCGTACAACACCATCCTTGGGTACCCAGCGCTGGCCAAGTTCATGGCCGTAACTCACCACGGCTACAACGTCCTCAAGATGCCAGGAAGCGGCTGAGTCATCATGGTGCCCTGTGAAGAGAAGGACGCGGTGTGTTCCCTGGAACGAGCCTTTTAGGCCGCATCACTGGAAGACGCGGATCGTGGGAGCAGGAGGCCTCCCAAGACCACCCCTAAGAAGAAGAAGAAGACATCGTCCGGCTTGACCACTCAGGAGGCAGGCCCCTCTGGGCCCTCGCCTGCCTAGGGGGAACCTCCTTCCATCGCATAGGAAAGCGCGCCCGGCGCCCTCCTCAGGCAGGGCTCGGGGGCTCTCCCCTGGAGGGCCACTGACCTAGCTAGGGTCACGAGGGAGGCGCTTGGGCACCACATGGAGGCGTGTTTCTAAGCACGTTTCCCTCAAGAAGGAGCAAGGCAAGGAGATCCAGACCCTCAGGAGTTTGCCAGCAAGGCCATTCAGGAGCTACAGGAGTCAAGAGTCATGAAAGGCGGCCGCCGCCTACCAGCAGTGGCTCCCCATCCAGGCAAGGATGGTGGGATGTGCGTCTGCATCGGCATACCAGGGCTCAACCGAGTCGCCTCTCTGGAGCGCCTCTGGCCCTCGCGATTGGGGCGCTGCGGAGGCCCACCCCACAGCTACGTTCGCATGCCTTATGGCTTGCCGAACGCAGCTGACACGTACCAGCGCCTCATGAGGGGCATCACGGAGGCACGAGAGGCCAGGCGTTCCGCAGCCCTGGCAGGGATGGAGATGGCCCGCGAGGAGCCGCCAGCGCCTCCAGAGCCTCCCGAGGCCCCTGGTCCTGGGGGCTCGTGAGGATCGACTCCCGCAGCCCACCGAGCCTGCTACACCAACGCTCCTTCATCCTCAACATCATCAGGTGACATCTTTCGAGTTTTATTTCCAGCTGGGAGCGCCCCCCCAGGGCTGCATTATTCCTCGGCCGCGTGGGTCCGTCCCTGCGGCGTGTATCCCTTTTTTATTCCATGTTGTTAGCATACCTTGTTGGGGGCGCCCCTCGGGCTGCATGACCCCCCAAGTCGCTCGGGCCTGACCCAGTGATGTCCGCATTCCCAGCATCTATTTGAACGAATCCACTCCTTCGTGGCTAATGTGTTTTACCTAGTTGCCTGCTCAGCTGACCCCAGCTAACGGAGCTGCTCCCAAACGGCACGACGCTTGCGCATGGGTCTGTCCCTGCAAGGCCGACAAACCTGGATGGCTGAGCTCTGGCCGCGGCAGCCCCGCATAGCGTCACCTCGTCAAGCCTTCAGTGCCTCGCTACCCCTCGGAAGCAACCAACGGCGGACTGTCAATTGTCATGGCAACCCCTTGTTTTTTCTATGATGGACCTGCAAGACCTCCTGAAGGAGCTGCATCGGGCGAGGCCCTTGCGGTGTCTCCTTTGCTCTCGTCCGCGCGAACCGCTTGCATGTTAAAGGGGGGGTGCCTGAGCATCGCGACTCAGGGCTCCTACTGGCTCTCCAGCCCTCACCCTCTTGCCTTGACCACGGCATCGCGACCTGGCATACCAGTGACGGCTGAGACTCGCTCGAGGGCCGGGACCCGAGGACGTAGAGCGGAAAGGGGAGCAAAGGCGATAGGGGAGAGACAAACGAGGACCTCGCCGAGCAACCTCGCGCCTGCCGATGCACGGACCCGGTGACACACCAGAGAGCGGCCCCTGATCCTCGAGATAAGTCATCACCCGGAAGCGCCAGCTACCGTGGCACCATCCCCGCACCTAATGCTATCCCGTGTTAGCGATGCTGCTCTCCTTTCTCATCAAACGACGGCTGCTTGGGTGCCAAAGGGGACCTCCTGAGCATCGCGACTCAGGGGCTCTTACCGAACTCCGGGTCGCTCACCTCCTGGCCTTGACCACGGCATCGTGACCTAGCATACCAGCGACGGCTGAAGCCGCCTTGGGACTGGGACCTGTCGGCGCAGAGCACCAAGCCCTCGTGAGGTTCGAAAGGGAGGACTGAGCTAAGACGGAATGAGCAACTCGCACAATTCTATGACAAGGGTTATATTAACAAAACAGGATCACGGGCACCTTACAAGCCCCCACGGGACGCGTTTTTGATTCCTCGCAGGGAACAGATCCTAAAGGGACACAAACTACGCGCGTCCCTGCAAAAGACGCCATCATCAACAGTGGGCCGTCAAGCACCGACGCCAACCCCATCCAGATCAAAGTCGGCGGCGGCCTGACAAGCCCGCTCTGCTCCAGGAGCGGCGCCGGCTCGGGGACTCGTAGCTGTCGTCGCTCGTCTCCGGAGTCGCGAAGAGCTCACCGGAGTTGCTGGAACCTCCGATGCCTCCACCGCCCAAGGAGCCGCCAAGGGAGCGGTTGGCGGGCCCAGTCCTCGTCGTGGCAGGGTCCTGGCCACCTTCCTCGGAGCAGCACTCCAGCCGGCGCCCGCTCGCATCGAAGACCTTGAAGAGCATCACCGAAGCACCATCGTAATCCAAGTGGACCGCGAAGACGCCCATTATCCTGCAAACCCGGGAGATCTCTCTCCATCCCCGAGTCATGAAGACCTCGCCCGGGGCAACGACCACGACCTCTGCCTCGGTCGCGAGGGTGCTGCAGCCGGCGTGCTGCAGCCAGAGCTCCAGGGGCTCCCCCTGCGGGATGATGGAGGCGAAGAAGGGAGGAAGGCGGATCCAAGACTGAAGAGGAATGGTGACGTGAAGCACGAACTCTCGGGAGGATCCCTCGGTGTGGACCCCAGGGGGTACGACCCACACCTTCGTGACCCGCCGGCGCCGACGGTGGCGCCGCCCGTGGCGGTCAGCATCAGCTACATCAGGGCCCTCGACGTGGGCGTACAATGGAAGCGGGAACCCGGCGATGCCTGCTCGCACCAAGGCCTCGACACCACCTGAAGGGCCCCATCGTCCGGGCCACGGGGGGCGAGCCGTTTCTTTGGCGGGAGTGGGTCAGGTTCCTCTCGGGGAGCCTTCCCCTTTTCTGCCGTCGAGAACCGGTGGATCGGAGCCATCGCAGCAAGACGGAGCAAGGATCGGGAAGAAGGAGAAGCAAGGAGGGATGGACTAGAAGGGCACGCGTTGTTCCGTACTTATGGCCGGCGAAGGCCAACCGCCGACCTCCACGATTGCAGGTAATCATGACCCACTTTGCATGCAGGGACTTGTCTAGTCCGTACAGTTGCCAAGGTGCCATGGGGAAGTGGAGACGCCCACGTCCAACCAACCACCACGCGGCGCCCAAGGCCGTAGGCTGTTAGGGCCCGCGGCGCTTCGCTCTTGCCCTTCCGCCTCCCTGCACGGCCAAGTCCGGGCGTGCCTTGGGCCCGGGGGCTACTGTCGGTGTTCTGGGAACGGGGGTCCCCAGACTTGCCTACCTGCGGCCTGCGGCGTGGCTCAAAGGGGGGCCCAGCGTGGCCCATCTTCACCAACACAAACCCAGGACTCTCGCGAGGGGCCAAGCCTCGCGGGGCGGATGACGCGGAGCTTCCTCAGGCACGGCCTCGTCAGGCTGGCACACGAGGAGGCGGAGAGATCAAGGCGGGGTACCTCACGAGGTGCCCATGACGCAGGCCATGATGACCAAGGACGCCAGGCGGGTGTCAGCCCGCGTAGTGTCCTCCTTTTCTCTTTGGTGCAAAGGGGGCAAGCGCAGCCGTGGAGTACCGAGGCATCAGGCAAAGGTTGCCATTTTGGTGCAATGAGACCAAGACCAGGAGGACTACGAAGCGGAGGTCATCATGGAGCCCAAGACGGCGTCATCACCAGAGCTTTGTGCAGGCGAAGACTACTTTTGTCAGGGTAGCTAGTACTAGCTGTCCCCCTTCAAATTAGCCTGCCATTGTTGGCTCCCTTCCCGCTCAATATTTGGGAAGAGGACCAGGGCCTCTATAAATAGGACCAGCCACCCACAGAGCAAAGGGGGCTGAGGGGTTGGAAGGAAAGAGAGGGGTTTCGATCAGAAAGAGAGAGAGAGAGAGAAAGGTGACTGAACTCCTCCCAGCAGTTCATCGCCCCAGCCAAGAACAGACCCTCGCGAGGCTGTTCTTCCTTGTATTGTTCATCACCATCAGCCCAAGAGGCAATCCACCACACCACACACTAGAGTAGGGTATTACACCACAACGGTGGCCCGAACAAGTATAAACCCTGTGTCTCTTGTGTTGTTCTTTCCTCAATTTAGATCCTAGCAAGGCAGAGGAGTGCAGGTAGGTAGGAGGCGAAATCTTCGCGCGCACCCCAGTGTTCGAACCTCAAGGGTCTGCCGGAACCCGAAATCCGACACTCATCATATATGCAAATTCATCACTATAATGTTGGTCAGTACAGCCAAAGATAATGTCATCAACATATATTTGGCACATAAACAATTCACCATCATAAGATTTAGTGAAAAGAGTAGGGTCGAGTGAACCGGGTTTGAAGCCTTTCTTCATGAAGAGTTCCTTCAAGGTATCATACCAAGCCCGTGGGGCCTGCTTGAGGCCATAGAGGGCTTTGTTGAGTCTGAAGACTTTGTCAGGATTCTTTGGATCTGTCGGCGTTCTGGGAACGGGGGTCCCCAGACTTGCCTGCCTGCGGCCTGTGGCATGGCTCAAAGGGGGGCCCAGCACGGCCCATCTGCACCAACACAGACCCAAGACCCTCGCGAGGGGCCAAGCCTCGTGGGGCGGACGACACGGAGCTTCCTCAGGCATGGCCTCACCAAGCTGGCTCGCGAGGAGGCAAAGAGATCGAGGCGGGGTACCTCATGAGGTGCCCGTGATGCAAGCCATGACGACCAAGGGCGCCAGGCGGGCGCCAGCCGCGCAGTGTCCTCGTTTCCTCTTTGGTGCAAAGGGAGCAAGCGCAGCCGCAGAGTACCGAGGCATTAGGCAAATGTTGCCATTTCGTTGCAACAAGACCAAGACCAGGAGGACTGCAAGACGGAGGTCATCGTGGATCCCAAGACGGCATCACCACTAGAGCTTTGTGCAGGCGAAGACTACTTTTGTCAGGATAGCTGGTACTAGCTGTCCCCCTTCAAATTAGCCCGCCAATGTTGGCTCCCTTCTCGCTCGATATTTGGGAAGAGGACCAGGGCCTCTATAAATAGGACCAGCCCCCCACAGTAGAGGGGGGGGGAATCGTAGAATCAGAGAATCAACAATCGGAGAGAGAGAGAGAGAGAGAAGGGTGACTGAACTCCTCCCAGTAGTTCATCGCCCCAGCCAAGAACAGACCCTCGCGAGGCTGTTCTTCCTTGTATTGTTCCTCATCATCAGCCCAAGAGGCAATCCACCACACCACACACTGGAGTATGGTATTACACCACAACGGTGGCCCGAACCAGTATAAACCTTGTGTCTCTCGTGTTGTTCTTTCCACAACTTAGATGTTAGCGAGGCGGAGAGGTGCAGGTAGGTAGGAGGCGAAATCTCCGCGCGCATCCCAGTGTTCAAACCTCAAGGGTCTGCCGGAACCCGAAATCCGACATTTGGCGCGCCAGGTAGGGGTGCGCCGGAATTCATCTTCGACCACCCTGTTCTCCTCCGACCATCGTGCCCATGTCTGACGCTCGTTGGGCCCACGCCGAGCGCCGGGCCGCTCTCGCTTCCCGCGTCGCCCAGACGGCTCATGTCGGCGGGCGTCCTCACCGTTCCCTGTCACCTACCGTCAATGCCGCCACCGGCCCGGCGGGGGGCGAGCAGCAAGCATCGTCTCAGCATCCGTCCGTGCGGCAAGACGGCCGCACCGCGACTCCCTCGCTCACCCCAGCTGGTTCTTCGTCCCGTGCGCTCCACGCACCAATGGAGGCTCGAGCTGCACTCATCGCGGCAAACGAGCTCCTGCGCTACCGTCCCGTCGACGACGTCTACGAAGAATGGCTCGACCGCGTCGCCGAGCTCGTCCGTGCCGCAGGGGGCTCTCCTGCGCCGTCCGTTCCGCTGCACCGTACCCCGCCCCGCGTGGGCGACGAAGCTCCGGCGGCGCCCCGGCCGCCTCCTCCTCAAGAAGGCGCCATGGCTCCAAGGCGCGTGGCCCCTGGGCGGAACCCGCTCCGTCAGGTGCCAGCGCAGCAAGAGCAGAGCTGCCAGGAAGTCCCTCGCCCGCAAGAAGCTGCCCGGGCGCTCCCTGCTCCAGCACGTCACGACCATGCTCCTGCTCCCGCATGTCAAGACCCAGCTGCAGCGCGTGGGGACATGCAAGACCAAGCTCTCCGTCACCCAAGGCCTCCCGTGGCCACATCAGGCTGCCGTGCCTTCACCACCGAGCTACGCAGCGTCGCGTGGCCCGGCAAGTTCAAGCCAGACCTGCCTCCTCGTTACGACGGCACGGCTGACCCTGCGGAGTTCCTCCAGCTCTACGAGCTGGGCATCGAAGCTGCCAACGGAGATGAGAAGGTCATGGTGAACTAGTTTCCCATGGCACTCAAGGACGAGGCCCGCACCTGGCTCCTGAACCTGGCTCCAGGCATGATCTCCTCCTGGGACGAGATGCGTACCCGATTCATCACCAACTTCCAAGGTACTCGCGACCGGCCGCCCGCCGTGAGCGACATGCGCTGCATCAAGCAACAACCCGGGGAGACACTGCAGAAGTACATCCAGCGCTTCAACAACGCACGCCTCAAGATTCCCAAGGTGACTGAGGAGGCCATCATCTCAGCCTTCTCCGACGGCGTGCGCGATGTCAAGATGAAGGAGGAGCTGGCGATGCATGAAGACCTGTGCACTTCCTTGGAGCTGTTCAACTTGGCAACCAAGTGCGCCAGGGCTGAGGAAGGGCGTCTCTCCCTCCTCGAGCTGCCTGCCGCAGACCCAGAAGAGAAGAAGCCCAAGGCGAAGGATGTGAAGCGCAAGGGGGCTGTCGTGCTCGCGGCAGAACCAGACACCAAGCGGGGCAGAGATCAGCCCGAACCTTCCAAGGGCAGCCGGTACTGTGTGTACCGCGACCTCCACACCCACAACACCAACGAATGTTAAGAGCTCCGAGCCGTGCGGGAAGGAAGGATCGACCGTCGCCCCGACCGCGGTGACCGGGGCTACGGTCGAGGAGGAGGAAGGAACGCAGGACACTGGGAAGACCGTGGCCCGCGCCAAGGGTGGCGCGATCAACCTCACGAGGATCGCTAGCAAGACCCGCCTCGCGAGAGAGACTGGAGGGATCAGCCTCGCGAGGATCGCCCGCAAGGCAATGCAGGCCTCCCTCCGCTGCCGCCGCAGCCAAGGAGAAATGAGGACCGCCACCAAGACGAGGGGGCTGGGGGCTTCCAGGAGCCGCGCACGATCGCCTGCATCCTGGGCGGGGCTCAGGCCCCTGCCTCTCAACGCATCTTCAAGGAGTTCGCCCGCGAAGTGAATACAGTCCTCCCCAGGCATGAAGCCACGTGCCCTCTCAGGTGGTCGGCGTGCGCCATCACGTTCAACTCAGCAGATCAGCTCAAGTGTGCGGCTACAGCCGGAGTCCTCCCCATGCTTTGTTCCCCAATCATCAGCAACGTGGTGGTCACCAGGACCCTCATCGATGGCGGGGCAGGGCTCAACATCCTGTCCGTGGAAACATTCAACAATCTCCAAGTGCCCCACAGCCAGCTTCAGCCAACCAAGCCTTTCTCCGGAGTCACCAACGGCTCCACAGTCCCGATTGGGCAGGTCCGCCTCCCTGTCACCTTCGGGGCACGCGACAACTACCGCACCGAGCTCATCGACTTCGACTTCGCTCACATTCGCCTGGCGCACAATGCCATCCTTGGGTACCCAGCGCTGGCCAAGTTCATGGCCGTAACTCACCACGGCTACAACGTCCTCAAGATGCCAGGAAGTGGCGGAGTCATCATGGTGCCTTGTGAAGAGAAGGACGCGGTGTGTTCCCTGGAACGAGCCTTTCAGGCCGCGTCACTGGAAGACCCGGATCGCGGAAGCAGGAGGCTTCCCGAGACCGCCCCCAAGAAGAAGAAGACATTGTCCAGCCCGGCCCCTCAGGAGGCAGGCTCCTCTGGGCTCGTGCCTGCCTAGGGGGAACCTCCTTCCATCGCATAGGAAAGCGCGCCCGGCGCCCTCCTCAGGCAGGGCTCGGGGGCTCTCCTTTGGAGCGCCACCGACCTGGCTAGGGTCACGAGGGAGGTGCTTGGGCACCACATGGAGGCGTGTTTCGAAGCACGTTTCCCTCAAGAAGGAGTAAGGCAAGGAGAGCCAGACCCTCAGGAGTTCTTCAGCAAGGCCATTCAGGAGCTACAGGAGTCAACGATCATGAAAGGCGGCCGCCGTCTACCAGCAGTGGGTCCCCATCCAGGCGAGGATTGTGGGTTGTGCATCTGCATCGACATACCAGGGCTCAACCGAGTCGCCTCTCTAGAGCGCCTCTGGCCCTCGCGAGTGGGGCGCTGCGGAGGTCCACCCCACAGCTACGTTCGCATGCCTTACGGCTTGCCGAACGCGGCTGCCACATACCAGCGCCTCATGAGGGGCATCATGGAGGCACAAGAGGCTAGGCATTCCGCGGCCCTGGCAGAGATGGAGATGGTCCGCGGGGAGCCACCAGCACCTCAGGAGCCTCTCGAGGCCCCCGGGCCTGGGGGCTCGTGAGGATCGGCTCCCGCAGCCCACCGAGTCTGCTACACCAACACCCCTTCGTCCTCAACGTCATCAGGTGACATCTTTCAAGTTTCACTTCCAGCTGGGAGTGCCCCCAGGGTTGCATTATTCCCAGGCCGCGTGGGTCCGTCCCTGCGGCATGTATCCCTTTTATTTCATGTTGTTAGCTTACCTTGTTGGGGGCGCCCCTCGGGCTGCATCATCCCCAAGTCGCTCGGGCCAGACCCAGCAGCATGTATCTCATTTGCATTTATTTCCGGTTATGCGTTATACCCACCATGCTTGATTATTTGATGCCGGTCCATGGCACCTCTTCTTCTCCATGCTGACCACTTGCACGTTAAAGGGGGGGGTACCTGAGCATCGCAACTCAGGGCTCTTACTGGCTCTCCAGCCCTCACCCTCTGGCCTTGTCCACGGCATCGCGACCTGGCATACCAGCGATGGCTGAGAGCAGCTCGAGGGCCGGGACCCGAGGACGTAGAGTGCCGGCATCTAACCAAATTTGCAGGGACACATCACAAGATAAGGCCCAGTGCCAGGCGCAACCCGCCTAGAGGTAGGGCCCCATGAGTCCCGCGCTGGCCCACGGGTGCCCAGATACACCTAGCCAGGCCCTACCATGCCAGCCACATGTCAGGGCGGGGTTGTACACGCCCCGGGGGCTCCTCCCGGAGGGGGGCCCCCTCCCACATACCAGTGGAAGCACCATGCTCCCCGCTGGCTGATGACACTGCCGAGGAGCAGCTATGCCCGTACACATACAGAAGCGCTATGCTCCACGCTGGTGATAAACAACTGAGGGTGGCCCCCGGGCCGCATCAACCTCAGGGAGCCCAGAGCTCAGTGTCTAGCCTCATCGTAACGCCTCCCCTCGGGAGTGCCGCGCGAGGGGGCTGGGCACGGGGGCTGCGTCTGGGTCACGCCCAAATGCACGCCGCCCAGCCAGGCCCCCCCCCCCGGGCCTGGTTTGTCACGCGTCTCTCCCCGAGCGGAGCCAAGGTACGAAGGCCGTTTGAGCGTCAAGGGGGACTCCTGAGCATCGCGACTCAGGAGCCTAACTGGTCGCGTAGCCCCTCACTCCTTGGACCCGTCCTGGTTTCCGGTCAGGACTAACGCTGGGTGAGGTATGCGCGGGGTCGGGCTCTGCAGACGTAGAACGGTAGATCCACCC